>NC_134879.1:38120460-38240460 GCF_041734735.1 Babylonia areolata
GGATAAACAGTCTGTGAAATCATCTGGTTGTCACTGCCTGGCGTTTCAGTTGATGGGATGAAGTCTGTCGCTCATTGTCTGCCATGGCCTGAGTGGGATGAACAGTCCAGGGGAACGGTCCTGTTGCTAGTCTAGGACGTCAAGTGCTGTGTGTGACTGCTGCTCCCCACCCCCATCCACCCCTCACTCCCCCTCCCCCTCCTCCTCCCCCTCCTCCCGGCCCCCTCCTCCTCCCCCTCCATCTCCATGTTTTTCGCCGTGGTCTCCACCCCTCCGCCCAGTGAGGCTTCTTCTGTGGCGTCAGACCATGGCGACATCAAGCCTGTAAGTTTGTGTGTTTGTCTGTGTGCTCGGCTTGTCTGTCTGTGTGTCTGTTCGTTCATGGATCCCGTGTGCTTGACTGTCTGCGTGTCTGTCTGTCTGTGTGACTGTTTGTCTGTGTGTCTGTCAGGCGTCCAATTCTATGTTAAAATTCCGCCGGCTCTTCTTGTCATTTCAATCCGTTTTGAATATCATCATTGAACTTTTGTCACATATAAAAGATGTATGATTCCATTTGTGTCAGATATAACTTCTTGTTTAATCTCTGCAGAAAAAAAAGAGTTTTCAATTGATTAAAGGCATTTTATATGTTTAACCCATACATTCAGTGCTCTGGTTATCCATGAATGTATGTACGAACGCGCGTTGTATGTGTATGTAAGTGTGTGTCTGTGTGTATCCATCTGTGTGTTTCTATGTGTGGCAGTGGCTCCCTTAACCGAAAGTTCTTGACTGAAAGATCTCAGAGAGGTTAAACAAAGAACTGGGCAAAAAAAAAGAGTAGTAATCAGTAAATCACAAAGCTTAGTCGAGGAAGCTAGATATCTGCACTTTAATTTCAGAGAATTGTCCGGGTGCAGAATGACAACGGGGAGGGCAGAATCAGGGCGGTGCCGGTCAGTGGTGACCTGACAGGTCAGGATCTGCTGGACTGCGTGCGGGACCCGGGCTACGTCATGGTGACCCTTGTCGCCAGGTGGCAGCACTCAGGTACGTCATCACCTCACTCTCGCCTCACAGTTCCAATGTCGATTTCTCAAGGAGCCGTCACTGCGTTCGTACACATCCATATACGCTACAACACATCTACTAGGCAGATGCCTGACTAGCAGCACATTCCACTGCGCTTAGCCAGGCCTTGAGTGCATGTGCATAATGTATTTGTGTAATATTCAGAGTGGATTTCTGCTAAACACTTTTGCCAGAGAACAACACTCTCGTTGCCATGAGTAGGTTCTTAAGTGCGTGCTGCACATGGGACCTCGGTTTATCGTCTCATCCGAATGACAAGACGCTCAGTTTGATTTTCCAGTCAAACTTGGGAGAAAGGACGAGAACGGGATTCGACCGAGACCCTCACGGACTCTCTGTATTGGCAGATAAGCGTCTTATCCATTCTGCCACCTTGGCTTCACATGCCTGTTACTGGGCTCCTTCACCACTTCCTCATTGTGTGCGTTGACGTCATGTCTGTGACTGTGTTCGTTGACGTCATGTCTGTGACTGTGTGCGTTGACGTCATGTCTATGACTGTGTTGACGTCATGTCTGTGACTGTGTGTGGGTGTGTGTTGACGTCATGTCTGTGATTGTGTGTGTTGACGTCATATCTGTGATTGTGTGTGTGTTGACGTCATGTCCGTGACTGTGTGTTGACGTCGTGTCCGTGACTGTGTGTGTGTTGACGTCATGCCTGTGGCTACGTGTGTTAACGTTATGCCTGTGACTGTGCGTGTTGACATCATACCTGTGACTGCGTGTTGACATAATGTCTGCGACTGTGTGTGCGTGTGTGTGTGTTTTCTTGTGTGCTTTTTGTCTGATGTGTTTTTGTGAAGCGCTTTTAGAGGTTTGAATGCTGTACGTTTTTTGTTGTTGTTTTTTTTATTCACCTTTCACTGTGTCAGTCCTCTGAATGTCAGTGGCCTTGGCGTGTGAAAGAGCGCGCCATGTTGTTTGAAATGTCAGTGTCTGTTGTCCGTCCCACCAGTCTCCAGCCTGTAATCGCAGTTGTCGCCCCTAGCCATGCAGGGAGATAAGCCAGTCCCTTGTTGCACTGTCAGCGTCCTCCTTCACTTCTCCACACCTCACACGTTAAGGGAGCTAACCGCGCCCCGTCTGCTCTATGGCGTATACTCGTGGATAATCTTCCTTGAAATGGGTTGATAGCGAGTGTGCATGAATGAATGAATGAATGAATGAATCTAAATGGAAAGAAAGCTGGACGGACTGTTCAAAGTTTGTCATCCTGAACTTCATTTTTTCTTGATGTTCAGCGAGGTTGTGCTCCGCTATGTGTGTTTCAGTACGTGGAATGGCTCACATTTGTTGCAAGTGGTTAGACTGATATTGAAAGCTGTCATGTTGTGTTGTATTGCATTGCATTGTATCGCGTTGTGTTGCGTTGCGCTGTGTTGTATCGTATCATACCGTATGACATTGTGTTGTGTATCACTGTATCATATCGTAATGTATTGTATCGTATCATGTTGCATTGTCGTGTATTATACTGTACTGTATTGTCCTGTATTGCACAGAGCTGTACTATACTGTATCATATTTTATCATAGTATAGCCTACTGGTGCTGTGTTGTACAGAACTCCTGGTGGTGCTATGTTGTTCAGAAATCCTGGAGCTGTGTTGTACAGAAATCCTGGTGCTGTGTTGTACAGAAATCCTGTATTGTGTTGTACAGAAATCCTGGTGCTGTGTTGTCCAGTGATGCTGTGTGCTGTACAGAAATCCTGGTGCTATGTTGTCCAGTGTTGCTGTGTGCTGTACAGAAATCCTGGTGCTGTGTTGTACAGTGATGCTGTGTGTTGTACAGAAATCCTGGTGCTGTGTTGTACAGTGGTGCTGTGTGTTGTACAGAAATCCTGGTGCTATGTTGTCCAGTGTTGCTGTGTGCTGTACAGAAATCCTGGTGCTGTGTTGTACAGTGATGCTGTGTGTTGTACAGAAATCCTGGTGCTGTGTTGTACAGTGGTGCTGTGTGTTGTACAGAAATCCTGGTGCTGTGTTGTCCAGTGTTGCTGTGTGTTGTACAGAAATCCTGGTGCTGTGTTGTCCAGTGTTGCTGTGTGTTGTACAGAAATCCTGGTGCTGTGTTGTATAGTGATGTTGTATCTTGTACAGAAATCCTGGTGCTGTGTTGTCCAGTGATGCTGTGTGCTGTACAGAAATCCTGGTGCTATGTTGTCCAGTGATGCTGTGTGCTGTACAGAAATCCTGGTGCTGTGTTGTCCAGTGATGCTGTGTGTTGTACAGAAATCCTGGTGCTGTGTTGTCCAGTGATGCTGTGTGTTGTACAGAAATCCTGGTGCTGTGTTGTCCAGTGATGCTGTGTGTTGTACAGAAATCCTGGTGCTGTGTTGTCCAGTGATGCTGTGTGCTGTACAGAAATCCTGGTGCTGTGTTGTCCAGTGATGCTGTGTGCTGTACAGAAATCCTGGTGCTGTGTTGTCCAGTGATGCTGTGTGTTGTACAGAAATCCTGGTGCTGTGTTGTCCAGTGTTGCTGTGTGCTGTACAGAAATCCTGGTGCTGTGTTGTCCAGTGTTGCTGTGTGCTGTACAGAAATCCTGGTGCTGTGTTGTACAGTGGTGCTGTGTGCTGTACAGAAATCCTGGTGCTATGTTGTCCAGTGTTGCTGTGTGTTGTACAGAAATCCTGGTGCTGTGTTGTATAGTGATGTTGTATCTTGTACAGAAATCCTGGTGCTGTGTTGTCCAGTGATGCTGTGTGCTGTACAGAAATCCTGGTGCTATGTTGTCCAGTGTTGCTGTGTGCTGTACAGAAATCCTGGTGCTATGTTGTCCAGTGTTGCTGTGTGCTGTACAGAAATCCTGGTGCTGTGTTGTACAGTGATGCTGTGTGCTGTACAGAAATCCTGGTGCTGCCCACAGACAACATCACCACCTTACTTGAGGAGCTGGAGGAGGCAGGGGGAGGGGAGGAGGGGGACGGTGGGAGGGGGGAGGTGCAGTTCATCGTCAGGTATGAACACACGGACTCTCCGGATGGATTTCGTCTGGGTGCTGAAGGTGGGGAGAGTTTGTTGTCCGTCTCTGTCTGTATACATGTATCACTGTCTATCAGTCTCTGTCTGTATACATGTATCACTGTCTGTCTCTGTATACATGTATCACTGTCTGTCTCTGTCTGTATACATGTATCACTGTCTGTCTGTCTCTGTATACATGTATCACTGTCTATCAGTCTCTGTCTGTATACATGTATCACTGTCTGTTTCTCTCTGTCTCTATACATGTATCACTGTCTCTGTATACATGTATCACTGTCTGTCTGTATACATGTATCACTGTCTCTGTATACATGTATCACTGTCTGTCTCTGTCTGTATACATGTATCACTGTCTGTTTGTCTCTGTCTGTATACATGTATCACTGTCTGTCTGTCTCTGTCTGTATACATCTATCACTGTCTGTTTGTCTTTATCTGTATATATCTGCTCTCTACGATCGGCTTCGGATCCACTCTGTTTACGCATGCCGAGATTCAAACACTCGACTGTTGGCCGCCGTTCTGTCTCTGTCTCTGGACCTTGCAGTTGGAATGAACTTCCTCTTTCGCTTCGTCAGGTCTCCGCACTAGGCTCTTTCAAGTCTGGTATTAAAACCCACCTCTTCCCAAAATAACTTCCCTTCCCTACCTCTTCCTTGTCTTCAGTTTTTTCCAGTTTTGGAGTTACGCATGTGTGTGAATGACTGGTGCGAAAGCGCTTTGATTTGACTCTGCACAAGATTCAGCGCTATATAAATATAATGATAATAATGATATATGTATCACTGTCTATCTGTCTGTCTGTATACATGTATCACCGTCTATCTGTCTGTCTGTTTACATGTATCATTGGCTGTCTATCTGTCTGTCTGTTTGCATGTATCATTGGCTGTCTATCTGTTTGCATGTATCATTGAGTGTCTATCTGTCTCTGTATACATGTATCATTGACTGCTCTCTACCTGTCTATCTGTTTACATGTATCATTGACTGTATATCTGTCTCTGTATACATGTATCATTGACTGTCTCTGTATACATGTATCACTGTCTGTTTCTGTCTGTATGCATGTGTCACTGTCTGTTTGTCTCTATCTTGCATACATGTATCACTGTCTGTCTGTATACTTGTATCACTGTCTGTCTCTGTCTGTATACATGTATCACTGACGGTCTATCTGTATGCATGTATCACTGTCTGTCTGTCTGTATACATGTATCACTGTCTGTTTGTCTGTATACATGTATCACTGTCTGTTTGTTTGTTTCTATCTGTATACATGTATCACTATATGTCTGTCTGTATGCATGTATCATTGACTGTCTGTCTGTATACATGTATCATTGACTGTCTGTCTGTATACATGTATCATTGACTGTCTGTCTGTCTGTCTGCATGTATCATTGACTGTCTGTCTGTCTCTGTATACATGTATCATTGACTGTCTGTCTGTCTCTGTATACATGTGTCATTGACTGTCTGTCTGTATACATGTATCATTGACTGTCTGTCTGTCTCTGTATACATGTATCATTGACTGTCTGTCTGTCTCTGTATACATGTGTCATTGACTGTCTGTCTCTGTCTGTATACATGTGTCATTGTCTGTCTGTCTGTCTCTGTATACATGTGTCATTGACTGTCTGTCTGTCTCTGTATACATGTATCATTGTCTGTCTGTCTGTATACATGTGTCATTGACTGTCTATCTGTCTGTATACATGTATCATTGACTGTCTATCTGTCTCTGTCTGTAAACATGTGTCATTGACTGTCTCTGTCTGTAAACATGTGTCATTGACTGTCTATCTGTCTCTGTAAACATGTCATTGACTGTCTATCTGCCTCCGTCTGTATACATGTATCATTGACTGTCAATCTGTCTGTCTGTATACATGTATCATTGACTGTCTATCTGTCTGTATACATGTATCATTGACTGTCTATCTGTCTTTGGCTGTATACATGTATCATTGACTATCTGTCTGTCTGTATACATGTGTCATTGACTGTTTATCTGTCTCTGTCTGTTTACATGTGTCATTGACTGTCTGTCTGTCTGTCTGTATACATGTATCATTGACTATCTGTCTGTCTGTATACATGTGTCATTGACTGTCTATCTGTCTGTATACATGTATCATTGACTGTCTATCTGTCTGGCTGTATACATGTATCATTGACTATCTGTCTGTCTGTATACATGTGTCATTGACTGTTTATCTGTCTCTGTCTGTTTACATGTGTCATTGACTGTCTGTCTGTCTGTCTGTCTGTATACATGTATCATTGACTGTCCATCTGTCTGTCTGTATACATGTATCATTGACTATCTGTCTGTCTGTATACATGTATCATTGTCTATCTATCTGTCTGTATACATGTATCATTGACTGTCTATCTGTCTTTGGCTGTATACATGTATCATTGACTATCTGTCTGTATACATGTATCATTGTCTATCTATCTGTCTGTCTGTATACATGTATCATTGACTGTCTATCTGTCTTTGGCTGTATACATGTATCATTGACTATCTGTCTGTCTGTATACATGTATCATTGTCTATCTATCTGTCTGTCTGTATACATGTATCATTGACTATCTGTCTGTCTGTATACATGTATCATTGACTGTCAGACTGTCGGTCTGTCTCTGTCTGTATTATTATTGACTGTCTATCTGTCTGTCTGTATACATGTATCATTGTCCGTATCTGTCTGTATTATCATTGACTGTCTGTCTCTGTCTGTTTACATGTATCACTGTCTGTGTCTGCATTATCATTGACTGTCTCTGTCTGTTTACATGTATCATTGTCTGTCTGTCTGTCTGTGTCTGTTTACATGTATCACTGTCTGTCTGTCTATGTCTGCATTATCATTGACTGTCTCTGTCTGTTTACATGTATCACTGTCTGTCTGTCAGTCTGTCTCTGTACACGCGTATCACTGACTGTTGGCCTGTCTTTTCATTGTCTTACGAGTGGTGTTCTCTCCCTTTCTGTGTGTCTGTCTCTGTCTCTGTCTGTCTCTAAGTGTACACTCCTTGTCGCCAGGCCAGCAGCCAGTCGTGTGAAGGGGAGCCCTGTGTTTGCTGCCAGCTGTTGACCATGTGTGCGCTTTTGTTTTGTCCAGGGTTGATTCCTGCCACTCTCTTTTTGCCAAGCATTCCGAAAAATCTTCACCAGATAAACTTTAAAGGGTTGAAAAAAAGAATTTACACAATACTTCTCGACTAATTTTCAGATCCCCCAAATTTAACATGTTGTTCCTCTCTTCCGCTCTCTTGACTGGCGCCCAGTTTCCGAACGAACTGAACACTAGCTTTCTGCTCTGCAGAACGTTTTCTGCGCTCTGAGGGTCTGGCCCTCGCTCCCTCTTTGACCTCATTGAAGCGTACATTACAACTCGTCACCTTCATTCTGCTTCTGATACCTGGCTCTTTAAAACAAAACAAAACAAAAAAAACTGTCGTAAAGAAGAAACATCAGGCTCAGAGATCTTTCTCACTGCAGTACCCTCATTGTGAAACAAACTGTCAGAATAATTGCGATATTCTATCTCGCTGAATTCGTTCAAGCCTTCTTTGAAAGCACATCGTTTCCAACAACAGTGATTTTCCAGTGCTGGTGTTGGTATGGTCTGGTTCCAAGTGCATGTTTTGTTGTGGGGAAGCAGTTTGCCTTGTGTGTGTGGCGGGTTCTTCTGTGCGTGTGAGCGTCTTGCAGGGGTGTGTCTTCCAGGAAGGAGGGATACATTGAAGGAAGCAGGGATAAAGCATGGATACATTGAAGGAAGCAGGGATACATTGAAGGAAGGGTACAGTGAAGGAAGCAGGGATACATTGAAGGAAGAGGGGATACATTAAAGGAAGCAGGGATACATTGAAGGGATGCATTAAAGGAAGCAGGCATACAGCAGGGATACACTGAAGGAAGCAGGGATACATTGAAGGAAGGATACAGTGAAGGAAACAGGGATACAGTAAAGGAAGCAGGGATACAGTAAAGGAAGCAGGGATACATTAAAGGAAGCAGGGATACATTGAAGGAAGGATACAGTGAAGGAAACGGATACACTGAAGGAAGCAAGGATACAGTGAAGGGAGCAAGGATACAGTGAAGGGAGCAGGGATACATTGAAGGAAGCAGGGATACATTGAAGGGATACATTAAAGGAAGCAGGGATACATTGAAGGAAGGATACAGTGAAGGAAACAGGGATACAGTAAAGGAAGCAGGGATACATTAAAGGAAGCAGGGATACATTGAAGGAAGCAGGGATACATTGAAGGAAGGATACACTGAAGGAAACAGGGATACATTGAAGGAAGGATACACTGAAGGAAACAGGGATACATTGAAGCAAGGAAACAGTGAAGTGAGCATGTATGCATTGAAGGAAGACGGGATACATTGAAGGAAGGAGGGATACACTGAATGAAGAAGGGATACATTAAATAAATACATTGAAGTGAGCAGGGATAAACTGAAGGAAGCAGGGGTGCATTGAAGGAAGCAGGGATACGGTACAGGAAGCAGGGATACATTGAAGGAAGCAGGAATACAGTGCAGGAAGCAGGGATACGGTGAAGGAAGGAAGGATACAGTGAAGAAAGAGAGGATACAATGAAGGAAGGAAGGATACAGTGAAGGAAGCAGGGATACAGTGACGGAAGCAGGGATCAGGGGAAAAAAGTAAAGGAAGCAGGGATACAGTGAAGGAAGCAGGGATACAGTATTGCTGTAGCTCTCTCAGACGGTGACAAATCTCATGTCCCATAGACCGTCACAGCAGCGTGAGGTGAGGGTGAAGATCTGACCAATCACTCAAAGGGGCTGATCTCCGTGGAAAATAGGTGTCCCCTAGCAGCCGAAAGCCTCCCCGCATGAACCATACCCCGGGAAAATGTGCACCCCTGTGTGTCCACGTCATTGTGGTATGTCTCAGACAGAATGAACAGAAGAAGTTGGGGGGCCTGGTGGGGGGGGGGGGGGGGGGGCGCTTTTATCCGACATTCTGCATCTGGGAGTGATTTTGTTTTTGTTTTCTTTTGTTTTTGTTTTTCATGAGAGTTGTAATCCACCAGAGGTTTTGTTCAGGAAATTCGTCATGGAACTTGTGTTTGGGAGAGGGGAAGGATATTTCTTTAAAAAACTATATATATTATCTGAAAATCTAGGATATTTTGGCATGAGAGCACTGTAATTAGTAATATATTATCAGGAAAGTCGTTGGAATATAACTTTGTGTCGGAGAAGTTGCTTTCAGGTATAAACCAGGGAAGCGTCAATGCCAGGAAAAACAATCACAGGATGACATGTCCTGGAATTCTCTTGGGAAATCATTGTCCATTCTACTGAGAACTGGCATTATCACTCATTCAGGAAACCCTCATTTCTCAAAATGAGGTTTAGTGTGGGGCACACTGTGTTGGAGAAAGTCCGAGGTGTCTGTGAGCGGGGCACATTGTGTTTGAGAACATGTCCAAAGCGTCTGTGAGCGGGGCACATTGTGTTTGGGAACATGCCCAAAGTGTCTGTGAGCGGGGCACATTGTGTTGGGGAACATGTCCAAAGTGTCTGTGAGCGGGGCACGTTGTGTTGGGGAACATGCCCAAAGCGTCTGTGAGCGGGGCACGTTGTGTTTGGGGAACATGTCCAAGGTACAACGTGCAGAGCCGTAATCAACACTGGGACGCAGGAACTGCGGCGCTGGCAGTTATTGTCCAGGGGACATTGTTCGGGGGAGGGGGGGGGTGTGATTCGTGTGACCGGGGACCGTCACTGGGGATGACAGCTTCTCACGGGCTGTAAGCCTCTTGGTCTCCTGACGTCACCATGGCAACGTCAGTCTCCCCAGCCAGATAGAGCAGAGAGAGGGGGGTGTAGGGAGGGTGGGAGAGACAGTATGAGCGGGAGGGTGAGATTGAGTCAGACGGGGGGAGGGGGGTGGTGGAGGGGCGGTGACAGCCGACGTTATACAACAGGACGTGTCGTCGTGACCTTCATGACGTCAAACCTTATGAAACGTCATGGCTTCTGCCATGTCCATATTTCGGCGTCACGATGATGGTCATGTGACCGGTAAAGGTTGAGGACCCACCTACAGCCCGACCGGTCCCGTGCAATCTAATAAAAGAAAAATTAAGAGAAAATGTGTTTCCGGATCCTCGCACGCTCAGTATATTGCAGCCCACACCAAGAAATTTGCAAACAATACAAGACTTTATTCACTCACAGACATACTCGCAAAAGACACAGCAGTGAGGCACAAACAGCTCTTTCCCTTTATCCCTCCACCCAACCTTACTAACCCGCAAATACAAATCGCCACATCATTTCAAGCTTTGTTTGTTTGGGTTTTTTTAAGTGGGAATGAGAGAAAAATAAATAAATAAATCACATTCGCTCAAACACACACACTCACCCCTCTTGTGCACTGCTCTCACACATGCACACGCATCCTCTACCGTCCATGTCCGGGTCGCATTGGTCCTGATCACGAGGGTCCATGCCACAGAAACCAAGATGCCGGCGACCACTGAGAGTCCTAGTCCTGCAGACAGGGCATGCAAAGCGGCAATCTTCATGCGCGGCGGGACACCCCTGTGACAGACTCGGGGAACTCACAAGCGCAGGGAAGGCTGCGGGAGCCCGGGACAACGGCGGAGGCTCAGGAAGGTGGGTTGCGAGAGTCCAAGACGACCATAACACCCGGGGAACGTGCGGGACTCGTCGGAACACTCTTCGGAGCTGTAACCAGACTCGAGTCGAGAGTCAAGCACGAGAAAAACAGGATGCATGTGCTAAGGCACAGAGGGGTTTCGCACACACCCACACGCACAGCTGAATGTCTTAAGAAAATTGATCATTATCACTGAAGTAAAACAGAAGACGTGTGCACACAAGTATACATCAAACATAAAGCTAGATTCAGAAGGTTAGGGAGAGCTACACAGCACTGAAATTAAATTCGCAAATGTATATATAAAATACAGCAACAAATACTGAAATACATCTCAGTGACCGCTCCCTGTCTATAGAAAAAAACAAAACAAAAAAAAGCACTCTTCACTCCCTTCCAACCTGACTCACCTCAAGAGCTTGTGAGGAGGAAAAAATCATGAGGGAGATGAAATCCCTGGAACTGGAACGCAGTTCCAGACCTCCTGGTCGGACGAGGACTCAGGAAACGCAGTGGCACTGGAGGCCCCAAAACCGAACCGAATCGGAAATCCTCAAACTCCAAAATGAATGGAGTAGGATTTGAGAAAAAAAAAATTCTCCCCAACCTGGTACAAATGCCAGTGATCAAAAAACATCCTCCGCTGCCCACGACATTGACAGGTGAGCTTTCTTTCATCAAACCTGTAGCTCAGCTTAATAACGTGCAGGTATACATGCACGAGAAAAAAAAAAACTGAGCTGACTACGAGGGAGATAAGGAACACACACGCACGCGCGCGTACACACGCGCACACACATGGGGAAAGAAAGAAGAAAAAAACCCACGAAAATCATAATGTATTCGAGGGGTCAAGTTGACGCAACTTTCCTCTTTCTTCCATCACTACACTGTCGCACGCGACAATGATGATGATAGTGGTGGTGGTGATGATGATGACGGTGTGATGATGATGTTGGTGGTGTGATGACGATGATGATGATGGTTATGGTGGTGATGATGATGGTGATGATGAGGATGGTAATGAATATGATAATGGTGGTGGTGGTGGTGGTGGTGATGATGATGATGATGATAATGAGAGTGATGATGATGAAGATGATGATGATGATGACGACGATGATGATGATGATGTCTGTTTCAGCCAGGAGGTCAGCGACAGAAGGACCTCACACACACAGGGACATGGCCCTTTCTGCCTGTGGGACACAGGTCAGTCAGCCCACTGTTGTCATGTGGAGTAGCTGTGCCATGTCTATCTGTCTGTGTCATGTCTGTCTCTCTCTCCCTCTCCCTCTCTCTCTCTCGCGTTTGTTGATGGAGTGAAATTTCTCAATTCGTCACCCTCTCTTGTGTGAACACCATCGCAACCTCCTCGTGCAAACACGTCACGAGTGCACAGAGAGAGGTGAGTATTCTGATATGTGCCGAACGTTTGGACGAACATATTTTAACACAGAGAGAGAGAGAGATGAGTATTCTGGAATATGCCGAACTTCCAGAGGAACATATTGTAGCCTGAAGTACAGGGAGCCTGAGCTCATGCGTCGAAGGCACGTGCACTTCGTTCATCGCGAAAACTGGGTCACACGAACTGAGCTCAGACTTCAAACTGACTCTTCTTTTTGTGCCGTTCACCCCACTGTCTCGTCACCTTGCTTTCTGCTGAGGGTTTTTCTCGTTGGTCGGCCGCGTTTAAGACTGTTCTTACCGTTTTTGTTCACAGTTATTTAGCTTTTATTCGACAGTTGTTAGCTTGTCGTTTTCATGCCGGTGTGACAGCCATTTTCCAGCCGGTTAGCAAAGGGGAGGTCGTGATCCAGCCTGTGCCTCACCTTTCGATTGACGGCACTATCCTGCCGTCACCCAGCTTCTGACGTCGCAGGGATCTTTCAGGTCCTTACTTCTGTGGTGACGTCACCATTGATGACGTAACCCAGTTCGTGGCCGAGTTCTGCACTGCTTGCTTGTGACGTCGTGAAGTGTCCACTGTTTTGCTGAGGTAAGGTTTCCCGCACCCCCTACCCCCTGTAATTCTAACAGACCTGTCTGTGTACCCCTGTCATTGTCACGTCATGTCCCCTGTCATTGTCACTGACCTGTCTTTCATTTCATGCCCTCCCCCCTGTCATTGTCATTGACCCGTCATGTCATGTACCCCTGTCATAGTCACTGACATGTCATGTACCCCTGTCATAGTCACTGACATGTCATGTCTTCTGTCATTGTCACTGACCTGTCATGTCCCATGTCATTGTCACCCGTCTGTCATGTCATATCCTCTGTTGTTGTCACTGGCCTGTCATGTCATGTCCCTGTCATTGTCACAGACCTGCCATGTCGTGTCCCCCTGCCATTGTCACAGAAATGTCTGATTTAGCACCACACCTTTGTCTCAGTTCTCAAATGGTCGGTTTCCGCTACGTTATAACGTTGTGGTGCTAAACCGGGAGTGAGTGTGTGTGTGTGTGTATGTATTAGTCTGTCACAGTGGTAAAATAACAAGTATGTGATTTCATTGCTGTATATTCAAAATGACAAAGATTATACAAATGCCATGGAAATGGTGTTATCGAAATAGCACCACCCAATTTTAAGCTTGTCTCTCCCATACATCCCATGCCCCTTACCTCTGGTGGAATATCCCCAAAAGGGAACCCTTTTCTAGGTGGTCCAAGTTTGTTTCAACTTCGGCGCGGTATATATATATATATATATATATATATATATATATATATATATATATATATATATATATACTTCCGAAACAGCACCACTTCAGTTACAACGTTGTACACAGTAGTATAACGTGGTGGTGCTAAATCAGGAGTATATATATTTTTTGACAGTGTACAGTAGTCAATGGCCGTTGTCGTAATCCAGATTTCTTGAGCCGACAACTGTTCAAATTTCCAAACTGGAATTGGAATCCTCAATCGGAATACCATTTCAGGATTCCGACTTGGCTAATTTCCGGAAGTGAACCTTTTGAGAATAGGTGGTGCTAAATCGAGAGATGGCCCATGTCGTGTCATGGGAAGTGTGATGATGATGGTATGACGTTACGTGTGATGATGATGATGATGATGATGATGATGATGATGATGATGAGTGACATGAAGTGATGCCTGCACTGACACGTGTCCTGTTGCAGAATCCGGGAGATGGACCAAGAGAGAGCAGACCAGGAGAGGAGGGAGAGGGCAGAGAGGGAGGCAGCAGATCGGGAGATGAGGGAGAGGGCAGAGAGGCAGAGGGCAGACCGGGAGATGAGGGAGAGGGCAGAGAGGGAGAGGGCAGACCGGGAGATGAGGGAGAGGGCAGAGAGGGAGGCAGCAGACCGGGAGATGAGGGAGAGGGCAGAGAGGGAGAGGGCAGACCAGGAGATGAGGGAGAGGGCAGACCGGGAGATGAGGGAGAGGGCAGAGAGGGAGAGGGCAGAGAGGGAGAGGGCAGACCAGGAGATGAGGGAGAGGGCAGAGAGGGAGAGGGCAGACCGGGAGATGAGGGAGGGGTCACAGAGGCAGAGGGCAGACGTGGAGAGGGAGAGAGCAGAGTGGGAGAGGGCAGAGTGGGAGAGGAGGGACGGGGTGCAGTGGGAAAGGATGCAGTTGGAGAGGGCAGAGAGGGTTAGGGTGGCAAGGGAGACGGCAGAGAGGGAGAGGGAAGCGGCAGAGAGGGAGAAGACAGAGAGAGAGGCGGCAGAGAAGGAGAGGGTGGCAAAGGAGAGGACAGGGAGGGAGACGGCAGAGAGGGAGAGAATGGCGAGGGAGACGGCAAAGAGGGAGCGGTTGGCAAGGCAGATGGCAGAGAGGGAGAGGTCAGAAAGGGTGAGGGTGGCAAGAGAGAGGATGGCAAGGGAGACGGCAGAGAGGGAGAGGGTGTCAAGGGAGAGGGCAGAGAGGGAGACGGCACAGAGGGTGTCAAGGGAGACGGCAGAGAGAGAGGGTGCAGAGAGGGAGAGGGCAGAGTGGGAGAGGGCAGAGTGGGAGAGGATGGAGAGGATGAGGGTGGCAAGGGAGAGGATGGCAAGGGAGATGGCAGAGAGGGCAGAGTGGGAGAGGAGGGAGAGGTGGAGGGTGGCAAGGGAGAGGATGGCAAGGGCGACGGCAGAGACGGAGAGGGCAGATAGGGAGAGGATGCAGTGGGTAGAGAGTGAGAGGGCAGAGAGGCAGAGGATGGAGAGGATGCACTGGGAGATTGTGATGAGGGAGAGGCAGAGGGCAGAGAGGGAGAGGGCAGACAGGGAGAGGGCAGAGAGGGAGAGGGCTGAGGAGGAGAGGAGGGAGAGGGAGATAGCGAGGCTGGAGATGGAGAGGGCACAGTGGCAATGGGCCGACAGTCAGAGCATGGAGCGGGCGGATCGCTTCACCAGGATGCTGGCGGCCTTCACACAGGTCGAGACCATCCCCTCCACCTGCACCTCCACCCCGCTCCTCATCCAGGTCTTTGATCAGATACTGACCAATCAGCGGGCCAGGCAGGTCTTGGCTATCTGGGTGGAGGCTTTCCGCAAGCATCAGTTCCCCTCGGTCCCCATCAACAGGATGTCCTTCGTGCCCCTGGACCTTGCTGTGCGGGGCCAGGTGGCCCAGCAGCCCCTGCACCCCATCCTCACCACCCGCCCCTCTCTGGACGCCGTGGTCATCCAGCTGCTGAGGGTGGCCCAGTCCGCCACAGTGGCCGCCCACCTAACGGCCACCACCTCTGCCCGCCACCGCAACCTGCTGTACCTGCACCACATGTTCTCAGCCATGTGGTCGGACAGCGAGCCTGCACAGACTCTCCTCAAGCACACCTTCTGGTTCGTGGTGCGCACCCTGAAGAATAACTACCGCTACCTGAGGTGGGTGGTGTTCTGCGCGGGGTGGCGGGGCCGGGAGTCACCGGGGAAGTCGTGGTGGGACCAAGTGTATCAGTACCTGACCATGTGGCTGCAGAAACCTAGACAGCTCTCCCGGCAGACGGACATCCTGCGGGGCCTGTCCCGGACCGGGTTGAAGCAGTGCCGCCACATGGCCATCCTGCTGACCTTCAGACTCCACCTGTGGACCCTGGCCAGGACCTTCCACCCGAAACAGTTCCGCGAGGCCTACCGCTTCCTGCACTCCATCCAGGCCATCGTGTCGGTCAGCGAGTTCCTGCAGGCCGTGCTGCAATCCCCCCTGCTGCCCGGAACCCGGCGGCTGGTGAGGATCCTCACCTTGCTGGGCAGTGAAGGCAGGCGCAGACAGCCCTCCGGGGAGCCAGCACGGTCCAAGAGGATCAGATCCCGGAGGAGGTGGATGAGGCACTTGCAGCGCTACTGCAGGAGGCACCCTCGTCGGCTGGCCGGTGCCCGGATGTTGGTCGCAGCGGGTCAGGAGAAACTGCAGTCGGTGGTGACGATGCTGCCCAGGTGCAGCTATCAGGCCTGGCACTACGTTTTCCGCAACCTGCTGTGTAACCGCCGCATCAACTGGAGGCGCCTGGCAGAGCTGTTGTGGCGTTACCATGGTTCCCAAGATGTGGCCGACAGGGTCCTGATAGCTGCCGCCACTGTGACGTCACGTCCAGCGGTGTCCTCCATGCTGATTGGTAAGTGGATGGCGTGCTGTCCGAAGGAGAGCGTGCAGGCCGAGGTACTCCAGTACATAGGGCGGAGGGCCCACTGCCGTCTGCTGCGCGTTTACGTGTCCAGAGGTCTGCTGCCCGTGGGGGCGGCGTGGAGACGCTGCTGGGACGTGTTCCTCACGTCCCTCGTGCACCACCTGTGTGGCCAGGACGAGGCACGTGCCGCCCGGGCACGTGACACGTTGGTGAACGCCATCAGGGCCGGCCTGTCCTCTGTCGTCACCTACAAGGCTGTCCCTGTGCACGCCCTGGTGGTGTGGGAAAAGGGTAGCCTCCCCTTGATGCAGCTCCTCTTCCACTGCGGGTTTATCTCCCCTAACCAGGTGAAGCTCATGCTGGAAATGGAGAAAGTCCTGAGGCTGTCTCTGACCGCCCCCAGCCTGCAGCAGTGGATACGGGTGCTGGTGTGGCTACAGACGTCAGCCAGACAGCCACGCCCCCTCAGCAAGCAGGCGGCGCTCCTCGTGTCCCGCCAGCTGGGCTGTGGCGCCGACCGCCGCTGGCGAGTCCTGCAGTGCCAGGCCGCCATGAGCCGGCTGCTGAGGGAGGGATCGGCCCTGGGGCCGTGTGTCCGCCGGGCCACCAGGCAACTTATGTTTGAGGAGGACCTCGACAGGTTTGAACGGGAGAACCGCCAACCAATGTCCACCAAGTACATAATGGTGCAGTGTCCGTCCACCCGCCTGAGAGGGCTGATACAGTCAGATTACGTGATTACGGCCCTTCAGATAGTCAGGGGAAGGAGACAGTGCGCACCTCGGACGGGGGAGCGAGGGGAGGAGGGATGGTGGTGAAGAGACGGAGGGATGTGGGTGGAGTGGGTGGGTGGTTTGGTATGGACACACTGACTGTATTTGCATGTGACAAGATTCTTAATGGAAGGTGAAGGTTGTAACAGGTAACCCAGCACACACTGATGTTACTGTTGTATTTACATGTGACAAGATTATTAATGGAAGGTGAAGGTTGTAACAGGTAACCCAGCACACACTGATGTTACTGTTGTATTTACATGTGACAAGATTATTAATGGAAGGTGAAGGTTGTAACAGGTAACCCAGCACACACTGATGTTACTGTTGTATTTACATGTGACAAGATTCTTAATGGAAGGTGAAGATTGTAACAGGTAACCCAGCACACACTGATGTTACTGTTGTATTTACATGTGACAAGATTCTTAATGGAAGGTGAAGGTTGTAACAGGTAACCCAGCACACACTGATGTTACTGTTGTATTTACATGTGACAAGATTCTTAATGGAAGGTGAAGGTTGTAATAGGTAACCCAGTACACACTGGATTTTTTACTCACTTGTGTAAACAAAGTGAGTCCATGTTTTAACCCAGTGTTAGGTTGTGTGTGTGTGTGTGTGTGTGTGTGTGTGTGGTAAACTTTAACATTGACATTTTCTCTGCAAATACTTTGTCAGTTGACACCAAATTTGGCATAAAGATAGGAAAAATTCAGTTCTTTCCAGTCATCTTGTTGAAAACAATATTGCACCTCTGGGATGGGCACAAAAAAAATAAAAAATGAAGCATAATTATATGCAAACTGCAACTTCTGATATATTTATACTTTTTGTATTCTCTAAACTTGGCACTTTGATCTGGTATTCTGACCCAACAAGAGCAGTCATTATCATTTTTGTTCAAACAGGAACTTCTTTTGCTAAGCATGGAAGTTTTATTTATTTTGCAAACGTTTTGGTGCAGATAGTAAAAAAAGGGAAATTACTCTGTAATTAATGCTAGGGGACTTAATTTGCTTTAAACTGATCTTTCTCATCTTAAACATTACATTTTGAAATTATACTCAATACATAAAAAGCTTGGATTTTTTTTTTAAAGTGTATCACAAGTGAGTCTTGAAGGCCTTGCCTCTCTTGTTAAATAATTGTATTTACAAGCGACTGATTCTTGAAGAAAGATGAAAGTTGTAACAGGTAACGCAACAGACCAGTATGTAAAACCCATTTCTCGGTTTGTTGGGAATTGAGATGCAATCAATGACATTTCACATGACAATATGCTAAATCTGTTGCAAAAATTGTGAAAACGTCTACTTCCGTGTTTGTGTATGACAAGGTTTTGTGCGCGTGTGTGTACGTGCGTGTAGGTATGGGAGAAGGTGGGCGGACGTATGCCATTCTCAGCATAGGACGTGTGACTTGAGGAGTCTGGGTGAGTTCAACATTCAGTGAACATTCACCTCCGGCATACAACATTCAATGAACATTCACATCAGGCATACACCACTCGGGGAACATTCACAGACATCAGGCATACAACATTCAGTGAACATTCACAGACATCAGGCATTCAACATTCAGTGAACATTCACAGACATCAGGCATGCAACATTCAGTGAACATTCACAGACATCAGGCATGCAACATACAGTGAACAATCAGACATCAGGCATACAACATTCAGTGAACATTCACAGACGTCAGGTATGGAACACGCAGTGAACATTCACAGACATCAGGCATACAACATTCAGTGAATATTCACAGACATCGGGCATGCAACATTCACAGACATCAGACATACAACATTCAGTGAACATTCACAGACATCAGGCATGCAACATTCAGTGAACATTCACAGACATCAGGCATACAACATTCAGCGAACATTCACAGACATCAGGCATACAACATTCACCGACATCAGGCGTACAACATTCAGTGAACATTCACAGACATCAGGCATGCAACATTCAGTGAACATTCACAGACATCAGGCATACAACATTCAGCGAACATTCACAGACATCAGGCATACAACATTCACCGACATCAGGCGCACAACATTCAGTGAACATTCACAGACATCAGGCATACAACATTCACCGACATCAGGCATGCAACATTCAGTGAACGTTTACATCAGGCATACAACATTCAGTGAACATTCACATGAGGCTTGCAACATTCAGTGAACATTCACCGACATCAGGCATACAACATTCAGTGAACATTCACAGACACCGGGCATACAACATTCAGTGAACATTTACATCAGGCATACAACATTCAGTGAACATTTACATCAGGCATGCAACATTTCAGTGAACATTTACATCAGGCATACAACATTCAGTAAACATTCACAGACACCAGGCATACAACATTCAGTGAACATTTACATCAGGCATACAACATTCAGTGAACATTTACATCAGGCATTCAACATTCAGTGAACATTAACAGACGGGGGGACAGAGTGGACAGACAGGACAGAGTGGACAGACAGTGAGCAGTGGATAGACGGGACCAACAGGACACAAGTGGACAGACAGGACACAGTGGACAGACAGGAGACAGTGGACAGACAGGACACAGTGGACAGACAGTGGACAGTTTCAGTAGCTCAAGGAGGCGTCACTGCGTTTGGACAAATCCATATACTCTACACCACATCTGCCAAGCAGATGTCTAACCAGCAGTGTAACCCAACGCGCTTAGTCAGGCCTTCAGAGAAAAAAAGTAAATAAATAATATGTAAATACATAAAAAAGAACTACTACTAATAATAATAATATGTATAAGGCGCAAAAACTGGATGAAGTCAGCTATAAGCGTAAAAAAAGGAATAATAATAATAATAATAATAATAATAATTAAAATAAATAAATAAATTATTTCACACACAGACAGTGGACAGACAAGACAAAGCGGACAGACAGACAGGACAGACAGCAGACAGGACACAGTGGACAGACAGGACACAGTGGACAGACAGCTGACAGGACAGTGGACAGACAGGACAGACATAGTGGACAGTGGACAGACAGAAGACAGACAGGACAGAGTGGACAGAAAATGGACAGACAGGACAGAGTTGACAGACGGGACTAAAGGTCAGGCTGACCCACTGACCAGCAGCAGCCTTAGGGGACAAACAGCAAAGCCCAACGCCAACAGGAAGGCTGTCAGTGTGCAGCCAGAGACAACGCTCCTCACCAGTCACACACTGACCTGGACCACTGACCCCAGTTGTATGTCCTTTTTTGGACACAGCTCTGACCGGAGGGCCGCGTGACCTGACGGGGGAGTAGGGGGAGATTGAGAGGGGATGGGCAGACTGCCTGTGTTGGCAAGTGAATGTTCTGTTTGAACCACTGGTTTCGGCATGGTTTTTTTGGGGTTTTTGTTTTTGTTTTGTTTTTGTTTTTTTTGGGTGGGGAGGGGCGGGGGGGGGGTGGTGGTGAGGGGGTAACAATATGTTAAAATAGATAGACAGGTAGACAGACAGATGAAATATTAAGTTCGTTTGGTGATGATGATAACAGTGCTGATGATGATAATGATGACGATGTGCATGATACTGCGCCTGACTTCGGTTCAGAACAATAGTGTTTGAGGCAAACTGTGGCCATTATACTGATGAAGTGACACAGGACAGAACAACACACTGTGGCCATCACTGATGAAGTGACACAGGACAGAACAACACACTGTGGCCATCACTGATGGAGTGACACAGGACGAAACAACACAGTGTGGCCATCACTGATGGAGTGACACAGGACAGAACAACACACTGTGGCCATCACTGATGGAGTGACACAGGACAGAACAACACAGTGTGGCCATCACTGATGAAGTGACACAGGACAAAACAACACAGTGTGGCCATCACTGATGGAGTGACACAGGACAAAACAACACATTGTGGCCATCACTGATGGAGTGACACAGGACAGAACAACACACTGTGGCCATCACTGATGAAGTGACACAGGACAAAACAACACACTGTGGCCATCACTGATGGAGTGACACAGGACAAAACAACACACTGTGGCCATCACTGATGAAGTGACACAGGACAGAACAACACACTGTGGCCATCACTGATGGAGTGACACAGGACAACACATTGTGGCCATCACTGATGAAGTGACACAGAACAACACACTGTGGCCATCACTGATGAAGTGACACAGGACAGAACAACACACTGTGGCCATCACTGATGAAGTGACACAGGACAGAACAACACACTGTGGCCATCACTGATGAAGTGACACAGGCCACTGACCAACAACATCGCTATGTTCCCATCCTGTGGACCCGTTGCTGTAACTCCACGCTGTTGCCAACACATCACACTTCATTAAAAAATTAAATGATAATTGAGATGAGAATAGCTTGTCGTACTTCTGTGTGTCCACTGTGCCTACTGTGTACCCCTTCATCACGCACACGCACACACCCACTCACACACCTGCGCATGCACACGAACACACATATTATTATACACACTTATACATACGCACACACGCATGCGCACCACATATACCACACATATACTGACACCACACACACACATTCCCTGCACACACACATGTATACACAAACATACCCCGCACACACACACACACACATACCCCCCCTAGCCCCCCCCCCCCCCCCCCCCCCCCACACACACACACACACACACACACATGTACACAACGTGTACGCGCATGCAAAAGCACATAAAATCAATGTAAACAACACTATTATTTTTGCTTCTTCAATACTAAAGGCAGATCACTAAACTGTTTACAAAACACATTCTTCCACGACCATTTTTATGCATTCATATCAACTTTATTTCCATACATTCAAAACAACTTGATGTGTCGGGGAATGATGAAGACACAGTGGTAGGGGAGGACACAGAGAGGCGTGAGAGATCACCGACATCTTGGTGTCAGCGCACACAGCACATCTGCTTTCTGTCGATCGCTGTGTGAACCAAGATTCTGTGTATAACGAGTAAGCATTTCACACGCGGTGTTCCACAAACATTTCAACGATTTTATTTTTTCCCTTTTCGGGGCTCCAGCTACCTGTTGTCCGGCAAACCTCTGTCCCACCAGTTGCCTCCATCGCCTTCCCCTTCTCTCTCCCCTTTGATCTCCCTTCTCAATGAACGCACGCGCACAGAGCGGGTGCGTGTGTTTGATTGTCAACCATTGGTCGCTTGACGTTACAATAGCCAATGGCGATGTCGTTGACAAAAGAGACACGGGGCGTTGAGTGCCCGAAGCAGACGAGACAGAACTCAGAGGGGAAAGCGTGTGTGTGTTCATGGCTGTTTCGGCGTTCAGTCTCAAAACGTGCCCTCCTGTAAAGTAAAGGAGTGCAGCCATTTGGAGTGTGTCGCCCTAGTCCTGACGACCTAAGGACCCGAGGGAAACAAACACTGCCCCCTTTCGGTACTCAGTCATGGCGGAGTGTTGTCACTTCATAGTCGTCACTGACTGAGCTGCCGCTTTGCTTTCGGACCAACACCTTCACGGCTTACCTGAACTATCAAAGACCCGCCACCGCAGTGCGTTGAGGTGGAATTCCGTGACAGACAGGTGTGCGGTGTTGGTGGTTGGAGGCAGTATGGTCTCTGCTTCTTTTCCATAGACCAGTGTTTGGTATTCGACTGTTGAGCTCACCTGGGCGACAAGGGCAGCATGGTATGTACTAATCATAATGTGTTTGTGCATGGTTTTTCGTTCGCTTGGTTGAACAGGCCATAGTTAAGAAGTTTTGTGAGAAGTTTATTTTTGTTCATGGTATGTGTTGAGTGAACGGCTTAGCTGATATGCAGCGCGACCTACCATCTAGGTTTGCCTGACCACAGGCACCCAACGTCGGCGACAGTCGTGCTTAAAACAGCTGTGTTCGCTCAGAAATCAATGGTGTTTTCTGTGTCAGGATTCTCATGGAAGATCAATGTGTTGATCAGTTTTAAACCGTCAAGCATGTCCATAGTTCTCTCAGCCTTGGTTGTTTTATTTTCTCAGTCAGCCAGTGGGCTGTTAAATGTATTTAATCAGCAAAAGATAAAGTAATTATTGATTCCTGGCACCGTAACATTTACATGTGCAGTCTTTCTCTCCCCTTTCCCTACCAAGCGCTCTCTCTCTCTCTCTCTCTCTCTCTCTCTCAGGTTTCGTTCTTTCTCTTGCAGGCTGGTTGGCTGTCAATTTATGAAAATATTAACGATGTTATTGCCCTCATATTTACCCTGCGTTAATCTTACAGGCAATATCCACATTTCTTCCCTTCCACTCCTCTAGAGGTGTGACTGACGGGGTGAACGCCCATGCCTTGTTGTGAGCACTACTCATTCCGTCTTAGGGGAAAACTTGTGAATATTGCCCAGCCAATTTGCTGATATCCACACCGTTGGAAAATAAAGACTTATGCATTCAAACACTCTCTCTCTCTCTCTCTCTCTCTCTCTCTCTCTCTCTCTCTCTCTCTCGTGATCAGTTTGTGAGTCAAAGTGTACTGGCGTGAATTCAGTAACTTAATCACTTCTGAAATCGAAAGGAATAAGAAGCCAGATAGCTGTTGATGAGCCTTCTTACTTTTCTGGGTTAACAGTCTACACTGAACTGGCAAATGCATTGGCAGCTGATGATTTATGGGGTTTAGTTGTTAAAAGAGCTTGTGAAATATTGATAATATTTTTTTTTTTAAATCATCTACAGCAGGATGCAAGCTGAACTGCACTATGAAATTACCTATTTTCCATGACGAGTACAATAACTACGTACTGCTACTACTACAACAACTATATAATTATATATATATACCGCCACAATGCAAAATCACTTTAAACTGCTACAGTCAGTACTTAACGAATCGGAAGCTGCAGGTTCATCAACAGAGCGCACAAGTTGAACAAAAGAGAGAGGTGTTGGGAAGATATCGTTCTGTACCTGTGTGGATGGAAGGGAAAGAGGGTTTGGGGGAAAATACGGACAGTGTCCCATGTTGAGGCAATTCACGAAAACGACTTATGTTGTTGGTTCACGCTGTCACCAAAACGGCTGTCATGTTGTTCCTATGGTGCAAGACAGGGTTTCCATACAGTACCATTGTACCACCGGGTACTTGTTTTCACAGTTTGAACTGTCGTCTTTCAATTTCAGTACAAAGACGAAACAGTAAAAGCCGCCTTCAGTCCGGTAAGTACAGGCTGTATTGTTGCGTACACTGGGTAGTGACAGTGGGCTTGACTTGGCAGTTTCTGCTGGTCTGTCAGTGTTGGAGGAAAACTGTACCTTTGGTATAGAATGTGGAAACGTAAATGATATCTTAAGCCTTAAGCTTAAAAAAGAAATCCTGGTATGTGTCACGAATCTTCTATGAGTTCTCCCCATTCCAGCTCTTTGTGTGTGTGTGTGTGTTTGCAAGTGTGCGTGTGTGGTGTGTGTGCGCGCGCGCGTGTGTGTGTGTTTGTATGAGGAGAGGCACTGGGAGCAGTGAGGCGGGGCGGAGTGGTGAGTTGTGCAGACAGTATCACATGACAGTGCCCCGTGTGGGCAGTGCGCTGTGTGGGCCACTGATGGCAGCTGATCACGCACGTGCTGAGTTGGGGAGGGGGGAGGGGGGGAAGCACGCGCTGTCAGATGTGGGTGCTGTGTGGGTTGATGAATGGAGCCCTGACAGGTCAGGTCAGATGTGGGTCCGCTGTGTCCCCGGCCTGACACCACCAGCACTCTGGTTGGCTCGGGCTAGCTTCTTCCGTGTTGTCAGGACTAGCCAAATACAGGGATTTCTGGATCATATCTTTGATGCGCGAACATCAGTGGTCGTTATATGCATGTACACATGACAAGAATCGGTTACCTGCAGGTCTGTAATCTGTTGACCCCTCCCCTACCCCCCTACCCCACCCACCCTAGGCCCCCCCTCCCCCTCGCCCTCTCCACCTCTCCAGCACTTTACCAATCATGTGCTCCAAAACCGGGATGGAACTCATGTCGGGCGAGTATCCAGCATGCTTTGCTTTAAATGTTTAAACAATTTTTATTCCGAGAAACAACATGACATGAAGTAACAGAAGCGCAAACAGCATGGGAAGGACATCAAGCCTGGCTTATTTCAGCCCTACACAGTAAGAGCTGTTCAAGCAAACACAGACCTTTCGCGGACACGTTCTGGGAACCAAAGTAAATGAAATCACATAGTTGACAAGTATTTTGTACAGACTGAGACACAAAATTACTGTACAGTATTTGTAACTGTACATTGACACAGGTGTGAAGGAAGGTGTGAGTGTTTCTATGGTGCCACACTAACGATCGTGTTCAATCGATGACTAGGTATTGATCTGGCGTTTTGCCATTGGTGATCTCTCTCTCTCTCTCTCTCTCTCTCTCTCTCTCTCTCTCTCTCTCACACACACACACACACACACACACACACACACACACACACACACACACACACACACACACACACACTATTTCTCTCTCTCTCTCACTCTCACACTCTTTCTCTCTCTCACTCCATCTCACTCACTCTCTCTCCCTCTCTTATTCTCTCTCACATTTGTTTAGTGTGTCAAGTCATTTTCTTTATTTATTTTATTGTATGACCCCCTTCAGTAAGGGGTTTTGGCCTTTATCTGAATAAAAGACTGCTCTCTCTCTCTCTCTCTCTCTCTCTCTCGCTCTCGCTCTCGCTCTCACCCTCTCTCTTTCTCACAATAAGTTGTACCTGATTATCGATTTACTGATGTAGTGTTTGTTCAATCGATGACTAGGTATTGATCTGGCCTTTTGCCCTTGTTGATCTCCCCCCCCTCTCTCTCTCTCTCTCTCCCCATTCTCTCTCCCCCTCTCTCGCCCCCTCTCTCTCTCTCCCCCCTTGCCCCCCTCTCTCTTCCCCCTCTCCCCCCCGTCTCTCTCTCTTACACTAAGTTGTACCTGATTATCGATTTGTGTGTGGCAGTTTTGTTCTGTTGTATCATATACTGTGTGTCTTCTAATGTTTTCGAAATAAGTTTACATACCACCCCTTCATAACGGGCAAGGCCTTTTGAATAAACCATCGGACTCTCTCTCTCTCTCTCTCTCTCTCTCTTATATTTCACCCTCTCTGTCTTTCTTTCACTTTTTCCCTTTATTAGCTCTCTCTCGTGTGCAGTCCGTGTCTCATTGTCTCTCACTCAACTCTCGACCCCGGCCCCTCTCTGCACCTCCCTCCCCTTCCTCCCTTTCTGATTCTTTCCCTCTCTGTCCCTCCCACTCTCTCCTCTCCCCCCCTCCATCCCCACTCTCTCCCCCCTCTTTCTCAGTCGCATACACAGAGGGGTGGTGGTGGGTGAGAAGGGTGGTGGTTGTGAGGTCTATGACCTGGACATATGATTTTTGTGTTGGCACGAAGCGTGGTGCACGTGACGTCAGCAGCTCGTGCCGTTCGGCTCTAATGACCAGCGTTGTGCGAGTGAACAGCTGGCCCGGCGTCTTTGATCGGTGTGGGTGTCCTCGGGTGTCGTAATCTGCTGGCGTCACATCTCCGTGACAGGGGGAAGGCGGGGTTAGTGCGGGGACAGTAGTGATTAGCACTGTTGGTTTACGTCACATTATTGTCTGGATTTACATTCTTCTCTTTCTGATCAGTGGCACTTTTTCCGAGGAGGAGGTAGTTACAAGGTTTCTTTTGTTTCGAAAAGGTTACAGTCAGACACTTATTGATGCCGGGGCGGGGCCTAGTGCGGGACAGTAGTGGTTAGCACTGTTGGTGTTCGTCACTTTGTAGTCTGGATACAGTCTTTTTCTGGTCAACAGCACTTGGATGAAGTACTTGAAGGGTTTCTTCTGTTTCGACAAGGTTACAGAGAGACACTTAATGATGCATGTGTTGTGTTGTATTGTTTGCACGTAGGACGATGAGAGAGAGAGTGTGTGTGTGTGTGCACGTGACCGCTGTTGTCCTGACAAAGCCAGTTGTCAAAAATGTCCGCCAATTGAATTACTGACATACGTGTCGATGTGTGTGTGTGTGGGGGGGGGGGGGGGGGGGGGGGGGGGGGGGCAGGTAGTTCATTTCGGCTCCTTACTTCTGCCTGACATGCTGTTGGCGACATGCGGTAAAAAAGGAAACATCACTTTTCTCCCTGATCACACCTGTCCTGTTTGTCCCGTGCTGTTGATTGACCTTCTGTGTTGACAGTGAGGAAACTGAACAGCTCTTTGCTGAACACACAGCACAGAGAGAGAAAGAGGGAGTGGGTGCTGATTAAAAAGGGAATATGGAGAGTAGTGTTCAGTTTGACACTGATGACCACGTTACCTGCCCATCAGTGAACTGCCCCCCTGCGCCCCAGTACCACCACCGCCCTACTAATCACTGTCACTTTGCGTCCTCCACCTCCCCCCCTCCCTCCTTCCAGTACCACCACCACCACCGCCCCCACCAGTCACTGTATCACCTCGCGTCCCCACGCGTTCTGCTTGAGTGAAATGGAGATGGGGGATGAGGGGGGGGGGGGGCGTGGGAGGGAAAGACCGTGGGAACACCGCCAAGAGCACGTTGAAATGAAGGTATATGTGTGTTCTTGTCTGTTCTCAGGGGTGGATCTCATGACTGATAGACGCTCATGCAAAAGAAGCTGACGCGTGCGCGAACGCGAGCACGTCATGCATATGACACGCGTTTTTTTCTCGTATGCTTCTTCGTGAGCGTGCGCGCGAGAGATAGAGAGGGGGCGGGGGAGGATGAGGGGGAGCTATAGTTTGCTCCATTTCTGTTCAATAAATATTCTGTGGAATCCAAAAGTTTCTGTCCATCCAGTGTCCAGCTCTGCCCCGGCCCCATCTTCACCTTCCCCACGCTCTCACTAGTTTATATATTGATGGCGGTGGTTGTGGTTGTGTGTGTGTGTGTGTGTGCAAAAGAAAGTGTCATACACGTGTTTGTCAGTCAGTGCCGTACTTGCTGACAAAACAGACATGTTGCATGTGGCCACCATCCACATCGTTTCACCTCACCCCCATCCTCCCCACCCCCTGTCTGTAGCAGTGAGGTGTGTTTGGCGGGGAACGCCCCCTGATCAAATAACAGGCAACGGTGTGTTTAGTTCTCACTGCATCCTTCTGTGTGCCAATGGGGTTATGTGTCAGGCTGTGTGTGTTTGAGAGAGAGAGAGAGGGAGAGAGAGAACTGTGTAACTCTTGTTTAGTGAGCTTTATTCCCTATCCAGAGGTAAGAAAAGATTCACTCAACAAATACCAGGGCCGGAATGGAGGTGGGGATGGCGGTGGTTGAGGGGGAGATGGGTGAAGAAAGAAAAGACAGTTTAAAGTGTGTTCTGTGTGTGTGTGTGTGTGTGTGTGTGTGGCATAAATAAAATCAAGTAACTTAACCCATTTTTCAACCGTTTTTCTGCACTGCATTTTCTGCAGAAAACCCAGTAAGTACCGTCATGTTACATGCTGGCAGTCAGCGGAGGTCCAGTTTCTTAACAGTGTGCAAGCCTAGTGGATTATTGGAAAAGAAAGAAACTGGTGAAAATGCAAATAAAACAGGTGGAATTTGTCCTTGGTTTTGTATCCCATTCTCCTCTGATTAATTATGGAATGTTTCTTGGATGATAATATGATGAAATTTTGTGTCCAAAACACTCGGTGATTATACACCCAGACAATATTATTAAACCCACATGGGTACCATTGCGTGGACCACAACTTGTCTGTATTGTAGAGACATGGTAGCGGCGCTGACAACCTGTATGTGGTGTACAGACTTTCAAATGAATGGTTACAAGTCTTGGTGTGTTGACATTGTGGGGATGACAAACATGGACACCTGCCAGCACTGGGGACAGACAGCTCAGTAACAGCCGTGTGTGGCAGGGAAGGGACAGACGGTTGACAGCAGGGAGGGGACAACACCAGAAAGAAGAGTTGACAGTAGTGGGAGGGAGGAGGAGTGGTGTCAGAAGGCAGTGAAGGGGGGGGGGGGGGGAGCATATCACTATATGTGTGTATGTTGAGTCCAGTCAGTTTGTATCATACCACATTGTCTGAACAAGTTTAATGTATATTGAGTCCAGTCAGTTCATTGCATACCATGTTGTCTGAACAAGTTCAGTTATGTATGTTGAGTCCAGTTAGTTAAAAGCACACCATGTCGTCTACACACGTCCAATATATTTATATGTTCAGTCCAGTCAGTCTATTGCATACCACGTTGTCTACACATGTCCAGTGTATGTATGTATGTATGGTGAGTCCAGTCAGCCTATACCACACCATGTTGTCTATAGAAGTCCATTGTATGTATGGTGAGTCCAGTCAGTCTATAGCATACCACGTTGTCCACACATGTCCAATATATGTAGCATCCAGTCAGTCTGTAGCATACCACGTTGTCTACACATGTCCAGTATATTTAGCGTCCAGTCAGTCTATAGCGTGCCATGTTGTCAACACAAGCCCCATGTGTGTAACCAGTTCCCAGAGGTTGTATGTATGTTGAGTCCAGTCAGTCTATAGCATCCCATGTGTTAACAGTTATATACCACGTTGTCTACACATGTCCAGTACATGTTTGAGTCCATTCAGTCTATAGCACACCACTATTGTCTACACAAGCCCCATGTGTGTCACCAGTTCCCAGAGGTTGTATGCATGTTGAGTCCAGTCAGTCTATAGCATCCCGTGTGTTAACAGTTATATACCACGTTGCCTACACATGTCCAGTACATGTGAGTCCATTCAGTCTGTTGCACACCACTATTGTCTACACAAGTCCCATGTGTGTCACCAGTTCCCAGAGGTTGTATGTATGTCGAGTCCAGTCAGTCTATAGCATCCCGTGTGTTAACAGTTATATACCACGTTGTCTACACATGTCCAGTACATGTTTGAGTCCATTCAGTCTATAGCACACCACTATTGTCTACACAAGCCCCATGTGTGTCACCAGTTCCCAGAGGTGGGGACGACCTTGACCTTGTCAGAGCTGCAGGCGCTGGCTGCCCAGCAGCAGGTTGCCATGGAGACTCAGCAGCAGGCACTGGTTGCCCGGGAGACACGGTTGCGGTACCTACAGCAGCAGGAGGCGCGGCAGCATCAGCTGTGCAGCGAGGAGGCCCGCCTGCAGCGCATGAGGGAAAGGGTGACGCAGCAGGAGCTGAAGCTGAAGAGGTTACGGGCCCTGAAGGGACAGGTGGAGCACCACAGGGCCCACAACTCTCACCTCAGTCAGTACACACCCTCTGCTTGCTTTCTGTGTGTGTTTGGGGCAGGGGGGTTGTCAGTGCACACCCACAACCTTCTGTGTGTGTGTGTGGATGGGGGGTGTTGTCAGTACACCTCCACTTCCATCTGTGTGTGTGAGGAGGGGCGGGAGTTGTCAGTACACACCCACTTCCTTCTGTGTGTGTGCGTGTGTGTGGAGGGGGGTGTCAGTACACACCCACTCCCTTCTCTGTGTGTGTGTGTGTGGAGGGGGGGTGTCAGTACACACCCACTGCCTTCTGTGTGTATGTTGAGGGGATGGGGAGGGGGTGTCAGTACACACACCCACTTCCTTCTGTGAGAGGGGTTGGGGGGGGGGGGAGGAAGATTGTCAGTACACACCCACTTCTCTCTATGGGTGGGGGGAGGGGATGTGGGGTGGATGAAGGGTTGTCAGTATCTTGTAGCTGTGTGTACTTCAGTGAGTTGCATGTCTTTTTCTCAGAGAACTGTGATCTTCCCTTTTCTCAGAGAACAGTGATCTTCCCAGAGAAACACTGCTGTTGTCATTCTTCACCATCTGCAGCAGTAACATTATGTCACAGTGCTGGGAAAAATACACAGTCTGTCTGAATGAAATCACATTGAAAGAAACATATTTTTACTGTAAAGGCTGTACACCAAACTGATAAAATCTTTGCTTTGTTTCTTCAAAGGATGTTGTTTTGTTATATATTGTTGCTGTGAATGTCTCCACATTGTTTCCTTACTGTGTACATTGAGCACTATTGTTACAGAACACCCACTTGAATGAAAACTCTGGACCTCAGTTGGATCTTGGCTTGTGTGTATGTGCGTGTGTGTGTGTGTGTGTGTGTGTGTGTTTGCAGACTCAGAACTGGAAGTGGTGCGGTCACTGTTCAACCAGAAAGAGAAGGAGCTGGCCCTGGCTGTCTGCCGGGTGGACTCCCTCATCCAACAGCTGCACGACCTCAGGGAGGTCAAGGCCAAAGAGGTCATCACCCAGGGCGACAAGGACAAAGGGCACTCTAAGGCCTTGACCTTGGAGCTGGAGAAGCTGAGGAAAGAACTGGAGGTGAGCATTCAGGTGCTGGTTCATGTGGGGGAAAGGGGGGGGGGGTGTTCAGGTGTGTGGATGGGAGGGTTGTAAGTTCATGGTTATGTTTGTGGAGTGGGAAGGTTGGTAATTCGTATGTGGGGGGAGTGGATGGTCAATTCATGTGTGGCGGGTGGAGAAGGAGGATTTTTAGTTCGTGTGTATGGGGTGGGGTTGGAGGGGTGTTCATATGTGTATGTTTGTGGAAGGGTTGTTAGTCTCTGTGTTTGGGGGCCGACTGAAGTGCCACACCAAGTGGGAAAGAGAGATCCAATAGTTGTTTATCAGCAAAAGGGTCAGAATCGATCAGCTCAGCAAAAAAATAAATTAGCTCCATGTGTTAAGATAAACCAAAATGTGCAGTATTCTTGGAAAGGGGGGTTATCATTCAAAAGTAGGACACTGACATATATTTTTTAAGCTATCCATGTAAAGACAGACTGTGGGTACTAATTAAAATGTAAGTCATAGTTATCAGTAAAAGTAGCTATAAAGTTGCATTTCTGTCAGTGAAAAGTCTGCATTGTCCTGGACAGCTGACTGTAGTGTATAGTTTGATGTTGTCATTGACAGCTGCTGTACATTATTGTCGGTATTAAGCTGCATTGTTGTTGTTGATAGCATTGTCAATATTGAGTTACATTGTTGTCAGATAAAGCAAGTGTTTCAGTGTTGACAGTGAAATCTTACTTGTTGCTGTGAGTAAAGACATAGTATTTACTGTTCTTTGTGAAAGGCAGTATTGATTAGAAACATGATACTGAATAGCAGTTGTTCATAAGAACTATTTTGAAAAAAAAAGTGCTTAAAATTTAAGTGTTGAATAATTAAAAACATTAATTAAGAGAAATGTAAATCTGGATTCCGAGTACATCCTTACAAAAGGCTGCAGGTGTCACTGTCATGATTTATTTGCTTATTCTCAACACAGCTCTCAAAACCAACAACTCCTTTTTCTTTGAACAATCTGGTTTCCGTGTTGAGAGGCAGTGTTTTGGTTCATCGTCTGCTGTCTGATCTGGATTGGTTCTCTTTTGACTGCACCTGTTAGGGTATATTGTATGACAATCTGAGTGTGTGTGTGTGTGTGTGTGTGTGTGTGTGTGTGCCTATGAGAGCACATGTGAGGTAGGGTTGTCTTTAGGTGATAACAAGTACTATTGAATGAAAGGTAATTACACATTTATATCTGTAACTGTCTTTGAAATACCTTCTGAAATGAATACTGAGTAACAGTATCAGTAGTGAAATATTTAAAGGTTAATGGGAACAAAGGGCATTCCTAGAACAGACTGTACTATGTAAGTGACTTGCTGTGGTGGGAGGAACAGTGTGATTTGGTTATTTACACTAATTACAGTTCAGTTGTGTGCCTTCACCATGCTTAAATGATCAACAACTGTCAAGAAGAGATGAACATTATCACTCACAATGCTATTTTAAATTCATTGCCACCTTAAAGAAGAAGAAGAGGGGGAAGCTGTGTCTTTTTAACACAGCTGTGTGGTGTGTTGACAGGAGGAAGGCTTGTTGTTATAACACAGACATGCTGTGTGCGAGTTGACAGGAGTGGATGCAGGTGAATGCTGTATTGTTATAACACAGCTGCGTGGTGTGTGTGTTCACTGGAGTGGAGGCAGAGGGAAGCTGTGTCGTTAAAACACAGAAGTATGGTGTGTGTTCACAGAAGTGGAGGCAGGAGGAAGATGTGTTATAACACAGCTGTGTGGTGTGTTGACAGAAGGAAAGTGTGTTGTTATAACACAGCTGTGTGATGTATGACAGGAGGAAAGTGTGTTGTTAGAACACAGTTGTGTGGTGTGTTGACAGGAGGAAAGTATGTTGTTATAACAAATCTGTGTGGTGTGTTGACAGGAGGAAAGTGTGTTGTTATAACACATCTGTGTGGTGTGTTGACAGGAGGAAAGTATGTTATTATAACACAGCTGTGTGGTGTGTTACAGGAGCGTAGGCAGGTGAACGTAGACCACACGTCCCACCTGGTTGAGCGCCAACAGTTGCTGCAGCATCGTAAGGACCAGGTGGGGGAGGTGGATGCCCGCATCAAAGAGATCCAGGACCGCCTGAAGAAACGACGCCCACACCCCCCTCCCCCTCCCCCGCCTCCTCCACCACCCGCACCCCACACCCCGCCTGGCAGCGCAGAGAGGGGGAAAGAGGTGTGGGGGTTGCGGGGAGGGGTAGTGGGGAGGAACGTGGCAGCGGTGGAACCCTACATTCAGCATCCTCCCAAGGTGAAGGTTGCAGAGAAGGGGGGTGGGGGGTGGAAGGGGGACACACAGCCCTCTTCTGCCACACCAGGGCGGTCAGAGGTCAACAACAGTGGCAAGGACAGCGACCAGCGTGGTGGAGGGAGGGAAGCGGTGGAGGAATACAAGATCCCCCCCATCGTCTCCTCACACTTTGACGCCAACCGCCTGCGTGCGGGATCTGTGGGCAGGGGGTTGGGGGCGGACAACAAGAGGGGAGGGGAGGGTGCCTCCAGTGAGTTACCAGCCACACACACGCCTGTGCTTAGCCAGTCCCCTGCCACACACACACCTGTGGTGACGACAACAGTGCCCTCAGTGCAGACTGTGTGGCCCCCTAGCCCCACAACCCTCAATAGTTTTGGCACGGCCCGTGCCCTCACCACCTGGTCCTCACCCTCTGCCAGCAAGGAGGGGGGTGCTGAGCCCAGCCCTCCTCCCCCCCACCATGCCCCCCACCACCCCCACATCAACATCTGTGAGGAGGAGCGACAGGCGGGCAGCGGTCAGAGTTCACCCGCCTCCAGTGAAGGGTCAGGGCCACTGGTCAAACAGGGGTCAGGGGCCTTCACCCACCACACCCCCACTACCCACACCACTGGTCAACCCACCACCCCCACCTCACCCCCCGCAGTGGTGCCTGCCTCACAGGATGCACACAGACCGGGTGGCCAGCCAAGAGCACAGCACTCTGGTCGCCAGGCACCAAAGCCGCCCCCTCGCATGCCGCAGACAGTGCTTCACAGCAAGTCTCCAGTCACACAGCTTTCCTCGTCGTCCACCCCCTTCACTTCATCGTCTGCACCCCACCCTTCGGCCCCCATGCCTGTCTCCACAGTCAGTAGCAGTCAGACAGCGGGGGCCAGGTCAGGGTCCAACAGCACACTCCCCGGGGGTCCCAACCCCACACACAGTGCAGACGCAGCCAGTGGCAACTCCGTCAGTTCCACAGAGCAGGAGGAGGGAGGGAAGGGGGGGACCACCATCCACCTCAATCAGCGGCCAGCTCCTACATACAGGTAGGTGGGGATTCTCTGTATGTCACTGCTCTATTTGGTCCTCAGCTGACATGGCTGTGGTGGTCAGTGGTGCTTTGTCCTCTGTGGACATTGCTGTGGTGGTCAGTGGTGCTTTGTCCTCTGTGGACATTGCTGTGGTGGTCAGTAGTGCTTTGTCCTCCATGGACATTGCTGTGGTGGTCAGTAGTGCTTTGTCCACAGTGGACAACGCTGTGGTGGTCAGTGTGGTGTTGCCACAAAGCTGGCAGAGCAGGGGGCCCAAGAGAACCAAACATAGTGAGAGACAAAGAAGTCAGTCTACATACCAGTCAGTGCAGAAAGAAAGAAAAACAAATTACACAGAGGAAAGCAACATATTTTTTAAGGCAACATCACATGCTTCTAAAAGTGATGACTTTTTTTTATTTCTTAGAATTGCAGTGTTTATGGTAATGCTTGTTTCAAACTGATAACAATATATCTTCATTATGGTTTGTCTTTTAACTGGGTTTGCATGAATCCAGTTCCGCTGACATGCAGTTCAAAGCAGTGCATGACACCTGTTTCAGACACCCCTCCAAAACACTCCACACCAGCACCCACACCAGTCGTGTGGGCGGCAGCACTTCGCAGCACAACCATCAAGTGATGCAGCAGCTGCACAGCACAGAGGGCAGCACGCAGCCCGGGGTGGCAGGGAGCAAAGAAAATGACAGGTCGGCAGCCAGGGGAGGTGACTCCACCAGGGACAGTGGACAGTCTGCAGACAGGTCCCCAGGGGAGGGGGAGGGGGGCGCGACCCGCTTTGGGGTGGTGGGTACTCCCAGCTACCCAGACATCGCGTCAGACAAGGGCAGCTTCAAGGTGAACACCCCCAAACAGGTGAGGCGGCGACACTCAGACAGCGACAACGAGGAACTGGCCAAGGCGCTCAGGAGGAGGGACAGGGGGGACACCGACCACACCACTCCTGACCCCCCCACACCCCCACTGCCCAGCCCTGCCACCCACTCCCCTCCCCCCTCCCCCAGCAGACAGCGGCCTGAAGAAGGGGAGAGCAGCCAGTCAGCGGTGAGCATGAGGCAGAGAAAGACCATCCTGAAGGGAGACAACAAGCGCAAGTCATGGGGTCGGGTCAGCTTTGACCCCCTGGCACTTCTGCTGGACGCCTGTCTGGAGGGGGAACTGGACCTGGTCAGGAGGACTGCCACTCAGGTCAGTGTTCCGGGGATGTTGTGGTGTGTGTTTTGTTGACATGGCCATACAGATATAAAGGTCAGTGCTCCTTTTTCATTGTGGAGGTTGTTGTGTGTGTAGACTGCTTATGGCCCGATAGCCCCTATAGATAGAGAGGTCAGTGCTCCTTGCACCATTTGAATGTGGATGTGGTTATGTGTGTATACTGTTGACATCATAGATTGACTTAACTTTACAGTTGGGCCAACAGCAAAGTGAGAGCTGTATTATCAAATGTTTCTCTATTGCAATGGGAAATCATTTACAGCTTAGTCTTTTTTTAAGGACTATGACTCTCAAACTAGGAGGCAAAATTGCACTGGCTCATAGTGCTGCAGCCTTGCAGGCTAGTTGGCCATATTGAACTCCAACTGTCCTAAAACCCTCTTGGCTGAGAGAGTGGGCAAGACACTCTACACTACAAATAAATTACTTCATTTTCAGCTGTCACAAACTGTACTGGCTGCCTATCTGTCACGGCATAGATTACAAAGTACCATGTGTTTTAATTCTTTCATCACCATGGGCTGCTTTAGTTGATTATACTGTGCACTGTCATAGGTGACTTTAGCCAACATCAAGGGTAATTTTAACAAGTACATTTTTTACATTGTAACAAAGCTTAACAGCTGCAGCCAGTTTCCCACCAATAGAACAAGGACAAACCTTTGCCCCCTGACCGAGTTTGAAGTGAACAAGTCCATTGGGTTGTTTTGACTTGAACTGAAGTCTATGACTGAGCACATCTAAAATATTTGGCAGTGGGGAGCATTTTTCACACAGAAACTTGGTGGTGAAAGAGTTAATGTAGCACTGGTTGCCCATCTGTATTCTGTCACAGGATAGATTACAATCTGCCAAGTGTTTAAATTAATGTCTTCAACCGTACCACACCCACATCCTTTGTGACTTACTTTCAATCTTAACTCCTTGATCTTTAAACTCGGCTGCTTCCAGACTGCTGACAATTTCATAAGGCAAAAAATCTCAGGGTTTGCTGAAGTTCTTCTGTCTTAATGACTACCAAGTTAAACCGATCTCTCAGTCAAAGAAGGCTACTCACTTGCGTAGCTTTCGTCAGCGATCCAGCTGGCTTCTTCAGCGCAACTGCTAGGTAGAGAATTAGCAGCTGTGCACATCGCCGTGAGCGAACTCACGACAATGTGACTTGACGAGTGAGGAGTACACCTATGGCAGATTGTGTCGGCCCCGGTCACGGTTGAGGGTGGGGTTCCTGGCGGTGATGTGGACTGCCTCCTTAACTCCCCTCTGGAACCATCTTGCTTCTTCGTCGAGAACTTGCACATTGTCCTTTCCAAAGTGATGTTGGTTGTGGGTCAGATGTTCGCCCACTGGGCCCAGCAATATGAAAAATCTGTCAAAACTTTGTTCTGTCTGCCATCTTTTTGACTGATGTGTATTTTGTGTTTGTGTGTTTGTAAGTGCACAAGCTTGGTGAATGGTATGTCCTACCTGTCATACCTGAATGCATGCATGCATGTTAGTGTTAGACTTGTGTGGGTCAGGTTGTTGTTGACATTTGTACAGGTGGATGATGTGAGTCGACCTAATGACGAGGGCATCACAGCGCTGCACAACGCCATCTGTGCAGGTCACTACCCCATCGTCAAGTTCCTGACGGAGTTTGGGGCAGATGTTAACTCCCCTGACAGCGACGGCTGGTGAGTCAGGATCACAGTGCTCTGCTCTTCCCTGCTGGGGTTGATGCTGTGAAGGGAAACCACGCTTTCACTCTGCCCTTCTTGCTTTCTCTGTCTCTCTCACTCTCTTTCTGTCTGTCTCTGAATGTGTCGGTCTCTCTGTATTGTTTGTTCTTTGGACTAGGCTGTGGGCTGAAATGGTGAGTGGTGTGAGTGACAAGTCTGTGGATGTGCAATTAATTTTCAGTTGGATGTATGAAAATCTCTCTCTCCATCTCACTCTCTCTCTCTCTCTCAATGTAATTTCGGAACAAAGATCTCTGCTACAGCAGTGAAAGCTGGATGGTTGACTGTGGCTACTGCTTTCAGCATCACACACATTGGAGGCATTGTGAATAACTATTGACTGTTGACAACCGAGCAAGGTGTGTGAGGTATACCTCTGTTGGAGACATTGTGAATAACTGTATTGACTGTTGACAACAACAGAGCAAGGTGTGTGAGGTATACCTCTGTTGAGCATTGTGAATGGAGTGAATGATTTACACAGTGAAGGCTGTGTCCAAAGGGGTTAAAGGAGTGAATGATTTACACAATGAAGGCTGTCTGTGTCCAAAGGGGTTAAAGGAGTGAAAGGAGTGAACGATTTACACAATGAAGGCTGTCTGTGTCCAAAGGGGTTAAAGGAGTGAAAGGAGTGAACGATTTACACAGTGAAGGCCGTGTGTGTCCAAAGGGGTTAAAGGAGTGAACGATTTACACAGTGAAGGCCGTGTGTGTCCAAAGGGGTTAAAGGAGTGAATGATTTACACAGTGAAGGCTGTCTGTGTCCAAAGGGGTTAAAGGAGTGAACGATTTACACAGTGAAGGCTGTCTGTGTCCTAAGGGTTTAAAGGAGTGAATGATTTACACAGGGAGGGCTGTCTGTGTCCAAAGGGGTTAAAGGATTTATTGATTTACACAGTGAAAATGATTTACACAAACAGTGAAGGTGATTACTGTCATCATTTGTGGGTCTTAGCACAAGTTTTATTGTGCACCAGACTTAAGAAATACATTTTTTTTTCTTTATTTAAATTTAGTTGAATGTCTTCTACATACTTTAAGGTAGCTTTTCCAACATGTTGAGACGATGAGTAGATCAGGCATCTGCACCCCCTACCCCCGCCCCCACTTTTTTTCTTCTTTTTTTTTAATGCTGTGGTGTAATAATAAAGATAATAATAATAAGAAGAATATAATTAATGATAATTTATTTTTACATAGTGTTATAATACAAGCATAAGTAAGCTCTGAATGCTTTGCAGATCCAGTCCGCAAAGTGAAATGAGAAAGCACGTAAAAGAAGTAGGAACGTATTAAACCTAGATGTTCCTGGACCCAGGACTGGTGATAATGTGTGCACTCAGTGCAGTGTGTGTCTGTCAGTGTGTGCACTCAGTGCAGTGTGTGCCTGTCAGTGTGTGCACTCTGTGCAGTGTGTGCCTGTCAGTGTGTGCACTCTGTGCAGTGTGTTTGTTCGTGTGTGCATTCAGTGCAGTGTATTTGTCAGTGTGTGCATTCAGTGCAGTGTGTTTGTCAGTGTGCACTCAGTGTGTGCACTCAGTGCAGTGTGTTTGTCAGTGTGTGCACTCAGTGCAGTGTGTTTGTGTCTGTCAGTGTGTGCACTCAGTTCAGTGTGTGTGTGTCTGTCAGTGTGTGCACTCAGTTCAGTGTGTGTCTGTCAGTGTCTGCACTCAGTGCAGTGTGTGTGTGTGTCAGTGTATGCACTCGGTTCACTGTCTGTGTCTGTCAGTGTCTGCACTCAGTGCAGTGTGTATGTGTCAGTGTGTGTGCACTCAGTGCAGAGTGTGTGTCTGTCAGTGTCTACTCGGCGCAGTGCATTGTGTGTTTGTCAGTGTGTGCACTCAGTTCAGTATGTGTGTCTGTGTGTGCACTCAGTGCGGTGTGTTTGTCAGTGTCTCCACTCATTGCAGTGTGTGTCTGTCAGTGTGTGCATTCAGTTCAGTGTGTGTGTGTGTGTGTCAGGGTGTGCACTCAGTTCAGTCTCTGTCAGTGTATGCACTCAGTGCAGTGCGTGTGTTTGTCAATGTGTGCACTCAGTGCAATGTGTGTCTGTCAGTGTGTGCACTCAGTTCAGTGTGTATGTGTTTGTGTGTCAGGACCCCCCTTCACTGTGCGGCGTCCTGCAACAACCTGCCCATGGTTCGATTCCTGGTGGAGCACGGCGCCTGTCTATTTGCCACCACCATCAGTGACCACGAGACAGCTGCCGAGAAATGTGAGGAGGATGAGGATGGTTATGACCACTGCTCTGACTATCTGTATGGTGAGTGGGAACACTGTTCTGTTCTATCTGTATGGTGATTTTGAACACTGATCTGTGTGCACAATTGACAGAGAGTAGTAACTCTGTCATGGAACACTCATTATTGTGCAGTTCCCTCCCTTTGACTGATCTTCACAATTGTCAGTTCTGTTGATAAATGGATTGGATTTGACCAGTTATAAACACCCAGAACTACATCTTTCAACATGGTGATACATATGTATGTGTGCGTGACAGTGTGGGTCATGTGTGCAGTGTGCATGACATCAGTGTGGGTCATGTGTGCAGTGTGTTTGACATCAGTGTGGGTCATGTGTGCTGTGCGTGTGACAGTGTGGGTCATGTGTGCAGTGTGCATGACATCAGTGTGGGTCATGTGTGCAGTGTGCGTGACATCAGTGTGGGTCATGTGTGCAGTGTGTGTGACATCAGTGTGGGTCATGTGTGCTGTGTGTGTGACATCAGTGTGGGTCATGTGTGCGGCAGTGACAGACAGCAGCCACAGTGCTGTCTAACCTTTGACCTGTGCAGGAGTTCAGGAGAAGCTGGGCATTGCCAACCAGGGGACAGTGTACGCGGTGTTTGACTACAGCGCCAGCAGACAGGATGAACTGTCCTTCAGCATCAACGACCGGCTGACTGTGACCCGCAAGGGGGACCCGGAGGAGAAGGAGTGGTGGTGGGCCCTGGGGCCGGACCACAGGGAGGGTTATGTCCCCCGGAACCTGCTGGGCGTGAGTTACTGCCCCTGTCTGGGCTCTTGTTTGCTGTCCTCTCTAAGATAGGTAGGCCTGGTGCAAACACCATGTATTTGGGAACAGTTAGGGAACCGCTCAACTTCAAAGTGTTCTCACCACGCACATTTCACAATTTAACGTCTGCTTCAACCTCTTTTTTGAAACCTTAATGAATCTTCATTTCCAAGAACCAGTCAAACATCAGCTATTTCTGGCTATTTCCGCACCCTTCTTCTCTTTGCGCAACACTGCCCACCAAGTTCACAAACGTGCTCTCACAATCCTAAAATCAAGGGGAGAAAGCAAGACTCAACTTGAATGAATTATACATTACCAGTGCTGGGAGAATTTAAGAAAGCAAGCTGGTGACAGATCAGAACGTCAGTTTTGATAGGAATCTCCAAAATAGTGTTGTTTGCAATTAGACCATTCGTTATTTTGATGTGAGTGTATTTGCAAACAATGCTGCACAGTTACTGAGTGCTCTCAAAATGGTGTTTGTGAGTGGTGTGTGTGTGTGTGTGTACTTGTATGCATGTGTGATCAAAACCAACAATACAACAGTCTGGTGCGATGTTAAATAATTTGTTTAATTACACATACTTAACCGTGACCCAACTAGCGCAGACTCCGGCAGGGGTCTGACATTCCTGTCCTGTGCAAACTATCCGCCCATGCGGAGCAGACGAAACTACGGCCGATAACCTCCCGGAAGTAGGTAACCTCCCCTTTGTCCCGCTGGTTATCGCCCTCTTTTTCCGGCAGCCATCATGACTCCTGTACCTGTGCTCTTCATACGGCTAAGTTTTTTCGTATTTTCTGTCTGTCTGTCGATTCTCTGGCGTTCTTGTTTGTGGTCAAATTATGTCTCCAACCAGGTCACATAATTATGTAGCTCGATTGGGGAATCGTGCTAAAATTAAAGCGCGATCGCAATCGATTCGCTGACACTCTGGGCCCTCTACTCCTGGCCCTCTAAACAACGCCAACCCGCCGCCTTCTCCACTTCCTCCGCTCCCTCCGGTCGACTCCAGACCTCCGCCACCTCCTCTGATGACTTCTAGAGGTTTGTGGTCACACACTCAGGTCAGTGTTACCTTTCATGTCATTTTTATCGATCCGCGAACTCACTCGACGCGATCCGCGTTTTCTCGGCCCTGCCAGTCGGCAGTGTACGAGTCGATCTCCTCTATCTCTTTACCATACCCACAGTTGCACCAATGGAATGGCCACAATCCCTTGGGGAAAAAACAAAACAAAAAAAAAAAAAAAAGGCAGCTTGTCTTGGATCCGCACGTTAGACTGGGCCCTATGTGCGATGCGTCCGTGGTGGCGGCCGTGACATCGGATCACGCGACCCCCCACACGGCTTGCCTCGACCGTCTCGGATCCAATAGCGACCGAGGCGTGTAGGGATGCCCTCCCCTGGTGTAGGGAGGAAGGTGGACCACTAGGGGACACGCTTGCCCATACGCGTGCTCCCCCCCCCCCTTGTCCGGATCACCCGATCCAAGGGAGGCAACCCCTGCTTCGGCACCCTTGCCGGTGACCGCCGCAGTTATTTCCCTTGCACCGGCACTGCTCCTCGCCTTCAGTGCGAGTGTGTGCACGGTCCTACCAAGCTATGCGGTGATGACCCCATCTGCCACACCGCCGAGTGCTGCTGTTTCCCATCCACTAATGGTGTCTCAGCAAGCTACTCAACCAAACAATCAGCAACTCATCGCTAAACTGGCTGCAGCAATTATGCACCACTCTGCCTTCTGGTGCCGCGCCTTGCGCCCACAGAGCAGGTACGTGCACGCCCCATTGGAACTTAGGCAGTGTTGGATTCTTCTGCCCCATTGCCTAACTCTGCTGTTTCCCAGACTAATATTGGCACTTCCACGTTGGAGTACCTCTTATATCATATCATATATCAATATCAAGGCGTGCAAGCCTGACAAGGCCTTTTACCCGCTTGAAGTGGGGAAGAAAAAGAGAGTCCCCACGTATGTCTGTTGCATTTTTCAACATTGAGTGCGCAGCGTTTGAAAAATCAGAAAATATGTAAACGAGTTTTGTATTTAAAGTTTTCACAATGAATATCAAGATAATTCTTACATGTATTAATAACTCGATCCTGCCTCTCGGCAGTGCTCGGGCCGATCTTGTCTATCACTTTATCCGTCAGCACACAACTGACAACTGAACGCCGGTCCTCTCGCAGGAGCTGTTCGCGAGATTGGACCGCCGTTCAGCAACAGGGGGATGCACATCCCACGGCAAGCCGACGGACTTGTCACCCCCTCGCCCACGACGCCCATAACACTCGATTACGGCGCCGTCATGCCACATGCCCTGACCGTCTCGCGTCCGATGGCAACCGATTCGGGTTGGGATGCCCACGGCACTAAGGGGCATTATAATTATTCCCCTTGCGCTCGTTTTCACCTGTGTCGGTTACGGTGGCATCGAACCACGGACTCTCACACACAACATGACACTCCTCCCTGTTCAGCGAGGACACGTCGCACAAGGGGGATATGTGCTCTAAAGACACATTCCTTTTCGATGATTTTCGGCGCCAAGGGAGGCAACTCCACATTTGTAACCTAGGCGCTCGAAGCTGTGGTTAGTTTCGCCGACACAGCACATCAGTCCTGCCCCCCGTGCTGTCCACCAACGATGTTTTCTTTCGGTTTCTCATTGGGTCCTCATGCCCAGTCAGGGACTTTACACATCTTTGCATAGCAACTGCACTTTTCTTGCTGTTTCTCAGGCTATTGGCTACAGGAAATGCATCACAATATTTCCCCTTCTATCCATTTGATTTATTATCACAAGCAACAATCACGAAATATATATAGAAAAATCTATACATATTTAAAAAAAAAAAAAAAAAAAAAAAAAAAAAAACTATATATATGTATATATATATATATACATATATATATACACACACACATATATACATATATATGAGATATATTGCTACATTCATACGCATTTCTGCTTTCACGTATAGATGCGTACTTATCCATCGGTATACACATATGTATGTGCTTATGGGATAGGTTCAGACGACTTTCATATTAACATGTACAATTATATTTCTATCTCAATTCATTGACATCTGTTCATTGAGATTCCCTACATAGCAATATAGGCACACTTGCATTTGCGGCCTTCTGTTCACAATGCCCAGAACTCTCTGCCTCTACGTACTGGCACTTTATTCATATGCGTAGGTACATCTCATATGTAGGTGCATGGACAGATTCCTTTCCATTGATGATTATGCACACTTACCCACTTACTTGGGTATATCGGTGCACGCTACACGTATGCTTATACAGCCGCTTATTTCTTGTGTCTCGATCTCTTGTCATTGGCATACTTCTGACATCACTTGAGCTGACGGAAGTTTTTATTCCCTTGGCACATATATGTATTCATTTTCATAAATTCATCCCTACCTTGCTTTTGGAGGACGACTGCACTCACAAAAATAAAATAAAATAATAATAGCCTCATTCACGCCTGAATGTATGCTCCTTCACATTTCAATAGTGGCTGGTCCTTAGGGATCCACACATACCCCCTTCACACCCACAGGGCTAAGAATGCCTCTCTTGGTGCAAGGACGGACAAGGCAACCCAACTCATTTGCCTGCAACAATCACCCATAAGGCTGGAGATGCACAAGGAAGGGTGAGGCAGTCCAACTTAGAGGTGCCACTCTGGACACACATGCCCTTCATTCCTTCCAAGTTTGTAAGGCATCCCTTCTTTCTCCCCTTGCCTACAACAACCCTTGGTTTGCACCACTGTGATTGTGACAAAAGCTCCACACAGGCCCTACATCCTAGCCAGCCTTCCCATGAAGAGGTGTCTATCTTGCCTTACAAGTTTTAGCGGACCCAAAAACTGCCCACTGGGCAGGAGACAATCACTCTCAGCCCATCTCTTCTACTCCTCTCTAGTAGCAGAAGGCCTGGGTCATAATTGTTTTCCTCTACATTTGGGAGAAAGGCATATTGACGAGGACGGATGCGTCCCACAAAGCACAACGAACCGTCCATTAGCCACAGGGGTGTACCTTTCTGCCCACTCATACCAGCACGGCAGATGCCGCATTCAAGCACATCAGTTCACCCCATCACCTTGCTTGAACACAAATCCAGCATCAACGTCTCAAACAATTGGCGTTCGAAAGCACTTTCTGCACTTAGTCTTCCCTGCCCGATCCTTTCGGCCTCTACACACAACCACTGCTGTGGTTACAGATGGCCATTCCTCCTCAAGCACTGTCTTTCCAATGAGACACTTCCAGAGGTTGCTAGCCTAGGCAGGCTATCCCATCATGGAGCCCCAGCCTTCGGTCAAGGGACTGTCAGAGGATGACTTTGTTGTCACTTCGGAAGCAAGCACCATGTCTTTCTGACACACGGTTGCACCACAAGACCCCGTCAACTCTTTCCGGCTTCCTTACATTGCAACATAATCTGCATGGTGAACACCTTCGTCCCTGAAGCACACAGCAGCTGTTTCCTGGTTTACCCATGCTGATTGGTGTCCTCCTAGGAACAGTATATGATAATCAGTCGAGTACGACAGTCTCCATCAGAACAGCAGAGGAGGCATCTGCTGTCCAGTCTATTCGGGCTGGAATTCGATTATACAATTTATAGTAGAGAGTGTTTTGCCCAAGTTGCATCCCCGGTCCCTCAATCAAGAGGGCCTTAGGACTCATAATTGGGAAGGTTCCCAAAGGCTACTTAGGCCTAAGGCTACAGCACTAAGTCCCAGTGCAATTTGACTTCTAGTCTGAGAGACATAGTCATTCATGAAAGACTAAGCTGCAAATGATTTCCCTTTGCAATTAAGAAACCACTGATAATACAGCTCTCACCTTGCAGTTGGCCATACTAAAAACGTATGTCAGATCAGTGCCTTGATGTCAATAGCCAGTACAACACATCTTGAGCCACTTACCTCCCTGCCCCGCCCCGCTCCATCCCAGACTCAGTGCGCACCACACACAGCCAGAGGCCTGTCATGGATCCGGTCCCCTTTCTCACTAAAAAACCTTCAGCAAAAATTTTCCCCATGGAAACCCTCTTCCATTTGGGAATTCCATCACTGAATGAGACTCAGTGACCTGTGGGCACATGAAATGCACTTCCACAGCCTGATCCAACCCAGCCATTGACTGCCGACAACCTTCTGCAGGTTACTCCAACAGGCCACACTCAGGCAGAGAAGCCACCAAGCCTTCTGTATGCCCCTTCGTGATGGTACCTACCTGGGCAATTACACAACCCTGTCCCAGAGACACCAGGGACATCAAGTCTTTTGTTACCAAATGTCTGCCATCCTATGCATAGGCAACATACCAGTGCTGTCATTTTTTGACAACGTCAAAAAAGGGGGGGGGCCAGGGGCGGGGGAGTGCCCATCGCCTGTCAGCTCGCATGGAGGAGCTCCACAGATCTGGCTGTCATGCCTGAGGCAGGCCCAACACGGTGACCTACCTCTGTCTCGTGCCACAGTTTCCTTCAAACACAAAAACCACTTCCACTATCGGCCCACATCCGTTGTGGAATCATCAGATCAAACCACATGCGCACCTCCTTGCATTGACGCTCATCCGCGCTCATCTGCTCAGCTGTGGTCCACAGACCTCCCCCACAATACAGCTGTGGACCTCTGTCTTCTTTACCCGCACTAATGTCCTTAGGCGACACAGTACACTCTACTTTCGTCAAATTCTACTTGAGGGACACCTATCGCCTAAGGGATAATGGCTCATCGACTTCTACCAGAGAGATGTCGCACGCCTGCGGGTTGATGACGCAAGAGCCATCGCTTCTGTGGTAGCTGCACAACAGACCATCACAGCTCACAGACAGTAGAACAGGCGAGCCCTCCACCTTGTCGTGCTATTCTGCACTAGTTGGGTCACGGTTAAGTATGTGTAATTAAAAGGAAATTTTCTATCTAAAATTACGTTTAAATAACATACTTACCGTGACCCAAATTTAAGACCCTCCCGTCCTCCCCGCTTCCTGTTCTTCCTGCTTACTGCGCTGGTGATGGCATATTGCCGTCAAAAGAGGGCGATAACCAGCGGGACAAAGGGGAGGTTACCTACTTCCGGGAGGTTATCGGCCGTAGTTTCGTCTGCTCCGCATGGGCGGATAGTTTGCACAGGACAGGAATGTCAGACCCCTGCCGGAGTCTGCGCTAGTTGGGTCACGGTAAGTATGTTATTTAAACGTAATTTTAGATAGAAAATTTCCTTTATGTCTAATGAGTCCAAGAGCTGCATCTGTTTAATTGTACCCATCGTTCGAAATTAAGACTTGCCTGTTCACATTTACCCTCAGACACCCCGCTATTTCAGCTGTTGAAAAGAAGTACAACTTTTTTTGGTGCAACCACTCAGAAAAAGCCTTAAAAAAACAGACGAGCTACATTTAAAGATTGTACAACCCGTTATCGGAACAATACACACGTTCTGGTTGCTTCGACTGGATTGTTGACAGTTATGCTGATAGCTCCTCTCCGTTATTGTCCTCTCATCGTTTTGTTCAGCAATAACTTGAGAATTGAAATGAATGTAAACAGAGACTGGAGGGTGCAGGGAATTAGGGGTTTCACCTCCATTTGTCTCAGTGTTATGTCTGGTTGTCTTTGTTCTTAAGTACTGGGGGAATATAACACCAACATATTTGTCTCAGTGTTAATTCTGCGTCTGGTTGTAGTACTGTGGGAATGATGTGTGTGTGTGTGCATCAACTGTTGTACATAGAAAGGGATGACGCCATTTACGAGGATGATGAGGATGTATGTGTGATGATGATGTATGTGTGATAATGATGATGAAGACAGCCCCGATACAACACTGACAGTGCTGTGTTGTGTGTGCAGCTGTGTCCCCGGGTCCTACCCAGCAGTTACCAGCCCCTGCAGACCTCACCCTGCTGACCTCCCCTTTTGACCCCACTGTTGACCCTGCTTCTCGCCCACCTCTCCACTTCCTTGCCGTCACCTGGCAACAGTTGTCAGGCAACTCCTCTGTACTGTGAACATGTAGCACATCATCAAAACAGAAATGATGACATGGATACAACAGTGGTGTCAGGGTGCGCAGTGACGTCATCTGGGGGGGGGGGGGGGGGGGGTTGGTTGTTGTTTGGCTCAGCAGTCAGCTTGCTTGTCTGTAAGGGGAAGTGAGTGTTAAGGGAAATGAATGGCCAGTTCTGGACGTGTGTCCATTGTTTGTGGTGGTGGTGGTGGTGATGGTGTGGTTTAGGCAGCATGTCAGTGTTCCTGCTGTCTTCATGTGACAGCAACCTGGTGCAGACTTGGTCTCCATGGCAATGGATCACCTTCGGCGGTCTGTCTGCATCTCTCCGTGTGGGGAGAACAGGTGGTCATGGTCATGGTACCACTTCACGACAACGGCCTGTGATCAGCATTCAGTCTGTGTTTAATTAGTGTGTGTGTATGTGTGTGAACTTTTTCCTCAACAAGCACACAACTGCAGGGATGCAGAGGGCAAGCAGTTGATGTGATTCCTGTTATTCTGACACTGTGAGGAACGACAATCATCATGTAATCAGATGGGCTATTTGTTTAGATGTGTTAGAGCTGTGTACACAACTGTTTGTTATACAATGTGCTAGGGGGGTTGGGGGGGGGTATAGTAGTTGACTGGCTCTGCTTTCTACAAGACTGTAGCCAAGGATACCCCCCCTCCCCCATTTTGTTATGAGTCTATGCAAAATGACAGAGCCACCTGGTCACTCATCAGACGTGATACTGTTTCTGGTTGTACATGGCCACACTTTGACTTTCTTAGCCTTGGTTTTCACATATTTATTTCCTGTCGCATTAATTTCTTGTCAAATTAAATGGACTGTATGTTTCATGATTGTTTCACATTGACAGTGTATTCATTTCCTTAGCTGCAAATCCTCATTGATGCCATATTTATCAAGAAACCAGTGTGGCAGCAAACGTTTGTTCGCTTTCACTCTGCCTCATATTAAATCCATTTTAACTGCAAATTGTAATTCATACCATGTCTATTGAGAGACCAGTTTGTGTGTTGATTTGGTGTTCCCTTTAATTATGGTGTTTTATTTATGTCTTATTTGTCTCTTTGACTCACACTGATTGTGGACAAAAAAATGTGGATGACAGTGGGAAAAGGAAAAGAATAAGAATGCAGTATTGAAGAATGGTATTTTTGAAGAGCGTGAAATGAATTGTTACCACTTACATTATCTGTGGCTTATTTTGTTAGAAGTATAGCCAAGGGAGTGGGGAATGAATTGTTCACATTTATAACATCAGTGGCTTATTTTGTTAGAGATATCGACAAAGGAGTAGGGAATGAATTGTGAAGTGCTTGTTACTTGTATCGGGATGTGGTGACTGTGTGAGCTGACAGTGTCACATAAAGCAGGGGACTGGTGGGCTCCAAGTGAGAACCACTGGGTGAGTGAAGAGAAGCAAATCAATGTGATCAAAAACATGAGGACTGCGTGGACAGAAATCGTGTGTGGAAATGTACAGATTGAAGAGACTGAGGTGTTGAACAGCAGATATATTCAAGGACTGAAGGTCCTGTGTATGTGTTAGCTGAAGTGCAGTAAACGCACATTGTGAACAATGCCTTGTCTGACAGGATCCAGTGAATTAAGTGAAGTGTGGACTGAAGAAGGCAATGTGTGGTCAGTGAAGGGTCACCATGCTCAATGAGCAAAGTACAGTGACAGCAGTGTGTGTGCGCGCACACAAGTTGAAATCAAAGACAATGTGTGTGGGCTGTTTCGATCCACTGACTGGCATCAAGAACACGCTTGTGACAGTTATGTATCGCACTTTTCACAATTGTTCATTTCATATTTCAAACTGATCATAGCAGTTGGCATTTATTTGATAAGGAGCTGGGTGTAGCTAAGGAATAAAAATACTGCAAAAAAGTAAATCGGGGTATTCTGGTCTCGTACTTTGATGTGGGCATTCAATAAATGAACCCAAGACGAGAAATGGGGCTAACGACTTTTACTTTCATGATGGTTGTCAAGACAACTGCAGCGACATCTATATTTTATTCAAAATGAGTTACCTGACATGGATAGTCTACTACTGTGTTAATGCTAAAGTTGACAATACCAGAACACAAGGGTTACAGGTAACAAACATGGTAGGGATTAGGTATTACAGGAATACAAAAATTCTTTGCGGTGGGGTGGGGAGGTGCTGGGGGGCGTTTACCTTGGGGAGAATACAGCCAGGAATGTAGGAACAGTGATGAATTGGAGTGCAGGAATACATGTGGGGGTAGTGGGTTGATGCTGCAAGTGTTCTGGGAATGGGATGAATGAATACATTACTAAGGTTGAACAGGGAAGGAGCAGGGAGCTGTGTAGACCATGGGTGGGTACAGCCCTGTTGTCATTTTCTGGAGGTCTGTGTCGGGATGTTTTCTGACAAGTCTGTGCCAGATAAAAGTTATAAAAAGTTTAAGGCCAGACACAGTAGTGAAATTTTGACCAAAATCACGATTTTTTGTGATTTTCGTTTTTTTCGCATAATTTGCTTCTTCAACATCTGATCTTTATAGTCCGTTTCACCTGGGTACTATATTCACTTAAATAAAGCCAAAAACTTTAAAAGATAGCATGTTCAAACTTGGTACTTTTATGTATTCATCTTTATTATAGTGCGGTGGTTTGTATAGTACTAGTAAAAGAATGAATATACACTCATTTGAAAAAATATATATATGTCAAGGAATTTACACATTTTTTAAAAATAAATAAAATATATTTATTCAAATTCCAAAATACCACTGCACTATAAAGAACAAATAAAACAAACAGAAATAACTGTCGGCCTTTTTGGATTTGTTTCCATGGAAACCGTCATGACAAATTGCACAAAATGACCTTTTTAGACATGTTTAGTCCAATATCTTTGCATACCATGTCACAGAAAGCCATAAGTTAAGTGGAGGAGGGGGCAGAACGAACAATTCTCCAGTTTGGAGATTCAATGTCACTTGCACATCCTCATTACCATCACTTTTCATCCACAAATCCTTTGATTCTTTTCTTTATTCTTATAACAATTTAATCATTCTACAATGAAGAATCACCACGAAGTTATTCACTGCATCATGACCTGTAATATTCATACTCGTTCAACTACCGAATTTATGATTGTGCAGGTCTGTTTCACCCATTTTGCCACCAGCTAATGACTCAACTCCAAAATGATAAACCCGTGTGCAACATGCACTGAAAAAGAACAAATAGCAACAGAGTGTTGTTCTCTGGCAAATTTATGTAAAAGGACAGGTTGGCAAATATATCAGCATGCACTCAAGTGGGTTGTGGTGTAGCATATATGGATTTGTCTGAGCGCAGTGATGCCTCCTTGAAAAACGAACCACAATCTGCTTCTACACACTTGTTAAGTCTCGACTGATATAAATTACCAAATATTAATCCATTAATGAAAGTTATGACCTACAGTAGAAAATTCAGGGTAAGATAAAGCCTTGCTATTTCATGATTACTGAAACAAACACCTGACCGTCAATAGAGATGGGGCCAGAAAATGAATTTTTTTAAACATTGCGTGCGCACACAGCAACTGGCAATATTGGATGACACAGTAACCTCTATACAGTGAACTGTCACCATCATGATTGTATTACTCTTTTTTTGATTGCTCTGTGTAATTCAGGATGCTCTACCCCCTTTTTTTTTCTTTCGTTTCCTGCCTGCAATTTTTATGTTTTCTATCGAAGTGGATTTTTCTACGGAATTTTGCCAGGTACAACCCTTTTATTGCCATGGGTTCTTTTATGTGCGCTAAATGCATGCTGCACAAGGGACCTCGATTTATCGTCTCGTACAAATGACTAGCATCCAGACCATCACTCAAAGTCTAGTGGAGGGGGAGAAAATACTGGCGACTGTGCCGGGATTCGAACCACTGCAATAAGATTCTCTTGCTTCCTAGGCGGTTGCATTACCTCTAGGTCATCACTCCACTACAGTGAGCTGTCACCACTATACAGCCAAGAGTCAAAGTGAAGCATCAACACCACTCACCAGCACAGCACAAGTCCTCCACCTTGCTGGACCCCTGTGTAGACAGGTCACCACCCCCTCTTCCACAGCCAGTTTCTGGGCACACCTGTAACATGCCACACCTGTCTGTGATCTGCACATGACCTGTAACATGTCACACCTGTCTGTGATCTGCACATGACCTGTAACATATATACACCAGTCTAGTAGTGTGTGTCACGGTCGCTAAGCCGAAACTTATTTCCCTTTCCCAACCCCCCCTAACTGATGACACTCCCACACAATGACACTAACAAAAACAAAATAATATGAAGCCACAGATAAAAGAAACAAATGTTTTTATACTCAAACAGCCAATTGTAATGAAAGCAAAGAAAATACACTTACATATATATATATATAAACTATTGATACACACACGCACGCCCTTGCACACACACACACAAATCACGAAATAAAGTCAGCCATGGCGTTGACATCAACGATGGTAGAATAGCTGACAACGTCAATGAAGACTGAAGTGAAGACGACAAGGACGAAGATGCAGCAAAGACGCCGATGATGATGAAGAGAAAGCAACAACGACAACAACCATAGACAACGACGACAGCGACGACGAAGCGAAGACAACGACGACGACGACGACGGCAGCAGGGGCGCAGGCTAGGATGACGGCAGCAACAGATGATGAAACACGCATGTAAAACACGCCCCAGACAACGTGCACACAACACAATACACACGCTCTGTGTTGACAAGGAGGGTGCACAAATAAGTGACGTCTTGTTCCTGGCCTCAGCAAAACACAAACACAAGTGATGACAGCACAGCAGCTACCTCATCGAGAGGCAAGAGACACTTTTGAACGAAAGAATAAAGAAAACCTGGACTTGACCCGCTGATCAAACCAGCACATAGAATTAGCACCAACACAAACTTGCCAATGTCATGGTTGACCAGATAGCTAGGCACTCAGCTACACGAAATTTGTCATTAAGGACAGTAGGTCCACAGGAATGACTATTCGAGAAAGAAGATTAAACAAAAAAAACAACAACAAAAAACTACTCGACTCGCTAGTCGATGGCCCTGACCCTTCAGCTGAACAAAAAGAAAACTCAGACTGAAGACTAACAGCAACACATGAACACGACATGGAACAAAACCCAAAACCAACGTTTTTTCCTCCCCTACGACAAACTCCGCATGGATGACGTCAATATCTATGCAATTACCAATGATTTGACGTCAATCATTCTTTGTGCACCAAAAATCCACTTTTTGGCACCACATCACCACATGAAAGACAAAGGTTACAGACAAAATCATTCGAAGCAGTCAGTTGGTCTGATGCAGATTGCTCAATAAAACAAAAGCTTTACCTTCCAAGTGAAGCAGGTTGTAAACGTAAGGATACTCCACAAACACGACATTGACTACCCCGAACACAGTTACTTCCCTGCATCACAATACAGCAGCAAGCACACGTGTGGAATGCACCAATTATGACTATATATATACACACACACATATATATATATACATATATTTTTTTTTTTTAGAGAGGAGATAACAATTCGTCTTCCCAGTGCTGAGAGACAGAATGGCCTAGCCGTATAAAATTTCGAGAACCAGAAAAAGAAAAGATAACAGAACAAACACATCTTTTGCTCAGTGTGACAATTCCCCCGCCTCAAGATTTTGAACAGTATGTTCTAAATCAACAAACAAAACCTCACACTGAGCAGGATATACAAACAACCCAGGACCTGCACCAACACGAATTAGGACCTCACAACCGACTCAGATAATCGGCCACCAAATTTTCCCAGCCAGGAATCGCCTGGACCTTGAACTGAAAAGGTTGCAGTTGAAGAGCCCAGCAAGTGACTCTTCCACTCACCGACTTCATCTTGTCCAGAAATTGTAGGGGCGAATGGTCTCTCTGAACGATGAATGGGGTCCCATAAAGGTAGGACTGAAACTTTTGAATCCCCCATACCACTGCCGAACATTCTTTCTCAACGACTGGATAATTCTTTTCAGCTGACACTGTAAACAGGACTGACAATATCGACGAATGTCGTCACACATGCCCGGCCAGTAAAAACTATCCCTTATTCTCTCACGGGTTTTCCTGACCCCGAGACGCCCGGACATAGGAATGTCATGTCCCAAACTCAACACAGCGTGACGCAGCTCCTTGGGAACGCACACTTGCGTCGACTCTCCTTTAGGACCTTGATATCGTCGCATCAACACCCCACCTTTCCTAAAAAATGATGCGTGTCCGTATCCAGTGGCCATCTCTGCACCAGAGTCACAATCTTCCCTGGCTCGTCTCAAAGACTCATCCCCTTCTTGCATGAGAGCCAACGTGTCAGGGGTGGTTTCCAAAACGCATTCTTGGACAGGCAAAACCTCTTGTGCCTGACCTTCTTGCCTCCTCTGAGCACAGGTTCGCACTGCACTGACCAAAGCCGGGTCAGCATACACGGGGACACTCGTCCACACGGCCTCTCCAGGCCTACGTATGAAGTTGCCAATGAGGACATCCTCCACAGGACTGGCCATCACCAGGACCTCTACCCTTCCCTTTATGAAAGGCGAATCCAGATCTATCACAGCTACGGGCAAAAGACTTTGGCACTGTGACGAAGCCAACACCACTGGCACCGATTCACCTGTAAAAGCTGAAGCTGAGACCAGCCGTTTTGCCACTACCGTGTATCCTGCTCCAGTGTCCCGTAGCCCTTCCACTAACATGCCATTTACGTTGACCATGCACCGAGGATTGTACTGTTTGTTAGCACAGGTGCCACAGAGAGTAGGTACTACTTGGCTCGAGGCTTTAAATCTGTTGCGGACCAACTGAATGGGTGCAGGCTCTGGACAATGACGAGCCAAATGTCCTTCCTTTTGGCAGTTGTAGCACACTACAGATGCCCTTGATCCTGATGATCTTGGCATCCTGGAATAGGTATGATCATTCCCCCCATTGTTCGGGTTACTATTTTCAGGACTACTGTTTCTCTGGACCATTTCTGTTTGACAATTTCTCTCTCCAAGAGACTGTTCCTGTCCATTTGACCCTTGCTTGTCTCGCTTAGCCTCCCTGCCCATTCTTTTGGCTTCTGCCAGAACAGTGGCTTCTCTTGCTGCATCATCAACAGTAGATGGACGCGATCTTTTTACCTCAACTATGAATTCAGAACTGAGCATCTGAAAGAACTGTTCCTGCATCAAAAGATCTTTGACGTCCTCCACGTTGTTTTCGTTTTTCCCTGCTGTCACGCACCATAACGAAAACCACCGCCTCATCCTCTCGAGTAGCTGGGTGAACGTCTCAGCCGGTTCCTTTTTGATATTTCGAAATTTTTTCCGGTAAGCTTCAGCGTCGAGACGGAAATGCCGAAACAGTGCGGTCTTGACCGTATGGTAGTCAGTCAGTTCTGTAGGGGACAATCTCAGCACTGCCTCTCTCGCCTTGCCCCGCAGAAGGGGAATTAATCGAGTGGACAGAGATGAATCATTCCAGTGACAGAGACCAGCGATACGCTCAAAGTGGGTGATGAATGCGTCGACATCATCATCATCTCCCAGAGGATCTAGGTGGACGTATTTTGTTTCCTCAACTTCCAACTGTCTACATCGATGTTCCGACTGGGCCTGCATTTCCTTTTCTTTGAGCTGTAACTCCTTGAGTTTAATCTCTAGCTCAGCCTGCTTAAGAGCCTTCTCTTCCTCGTCTTTCTTTCTAAGGCGGGCTTCTTCTCTCTCTTCTTTCTCTCTAAGGCGGGCTTCTTCTCTCTCTTCTTTCTCTCTAAGGCGGGCTTCTTCTCTCTCTTCTTTCTCTTTCTGCCGAGCAAGCTGTTCCTGTCTGGTGACTCTTTCTTCCTCATTTCTCATAGACTCGGTGATGAACTTGGCCAGTGCCTCGCCCTGAAGTCCCATTCGTGCTCCCAGCTGACCTAAGTTCACATACATGTCCTCTCGAGCGGGAGCAGAACCCGCCGGTCTAATTTCAGTCTCCTCAGTAGCCATAATGTCGTCCGGATTATATTGCGGGGTTGCACGGGTATGACGAGGCATAAGCTTTAGCAAGCCGACGCGTTTCTAGTTTTTACACAACTGACGGAAAAAAAAAGGAGTAAATATTCAGCCGAAGTTTCAATAAATAAGTAATTTGTCAACCCCAGATTTGAATCAAATCGAGCCACATCTACCGCCCAAAGCCCAGTCAACCGGTGGGGCTATTGCCACACGTGTGACTACACTAACACATTCCCTGGGTAACAATATTACTCACAAGGGAATCAAATATAAACTAAACGAATATCCTCATTCGTGACCACCTTGCCCTGAACTGAGCCAGTACGAATGCCCATCCACAATCGACTACAATCATCAAACTACAATTGGTTGTAAAACAACCCAACATAAACTGGCGTCACTGTCCCATCTCCCTGACATGAATGCAATTGCAAAAACTGTCATATCAGGTATCCACCTCAGTGAGGATATATATAACAAACCAATCAAGAGTCAACATCAGCCCCCAAAGAGCAACTCCAAATCGAAATCAAATTCATTACCACAAAGCAAAGAAATGCATGAAGTAATTGACACACACCCAAGTGCAAGTATGTGCATACACATATCATACCGTATGATATATACATGTAAACATGGCGCCAGACACAATGCATACACAACACTCAACAACACAAGTTGACAAGCCCTGCCCGGCAATATATAGCTAGGGGAGGATACTACGTACAGCCACCCGGGATATATCGTACACGCCCGCCAAACACCCACTGCTATAACGCTAATGATCAAGACAAGGACACCCCTCCCTCCTGCCCCCCTAACCTATATCCTAACCCAGCTAAACAAATCCCAACACACACTAACTAAAAGTACCCCGCATCTCCACCATTTGTCACGGTCGCTAAGCCGAAACTTATTTCCCTTTCCCAACCCCCCCTAACTGATGACACTCCCACACAATGACACTAACAAAAACAAAATAATATGAAGCCACAGATAAAAGAAACAAATGTTTTTATACTCAAACAGCCAATTGTAATGAAAGCAAAGAAAATACACTTACATATATATATATATAAACTATTGATACACACACGCACGCCCTTGCACACACACACACAAATCACGAAATAAAGTCAGCCATGGCGTTGACATCAACGATGGTAGAATAGCTGACAACGTCAATGAAGACTGAAGTGAAGACGACAAGGACGAAGATGCAGCAAAGACGCCGATGATGATGAAGAGAAAGCAACAACGACAACAACCATAGACAACGACGACAGCGACGACGAAGCGAAGACAACGACGACGACGACGACGGCAGCAGGGGCGCAGGCTAGGATGACGGCAGCAACAGATGATGAAACACGCATGTAAAACACGCCCCAGACAACGTGCACACAACACAATACACACGCTCTGTGTTGACAAGGAGGGTGCACAAATAAGTGACGTCTTGTTCCTGGCCTCAGCAAAACACAAACACAAGTGATGACAGCACAGCAGCTACCTCATCGAGAGGCAAGAGACACTTTTGAACGAAAGAATAAAGAAAACCTGGACTTGACCCGCTGATCAAACCAGCACATAGAATTAGCACCAACACAAACTTGCCAATGTCATGGTTGACCAGATAGCTAGGCACTCAGCTACACGAAATTTGTCATTAAGGACAGTAGGTCCACAGGAATGACTATTCGAGAAAGAAGATTAAACAAAAAAAACAACAACAAAAAACTACTCGACTCGCTAGTCGATGGCCCTGACCCTTCAGCTGAACAAAAAGAAAACTCAGACTGAAGACTAACAGCAACACATGAACACGACATGGAACAAAACCCAAAACCAACGTTTTTTCCTCCCCTACGACAAACTCCGCATGGATGACGTCAATATCTATGCAATTACCAATGATTTGACGTCAATCATTCTTTGTGCACCAAAAATCCACTTTTTGGCACCACATCACCACATGAAAGACAAAGGTTACAGACAAAATCATTCGAAGCAGTCAGTTGGTCTGATGCAGATTGCTCATGACAATCTCGTGTGGAGTGTTTTGTACATGCCCTTCCCCACTCCTCTCCCCAGCTTGTCTTTTTGTATGTGTGACTCCCGGTTGTACGTTTTTCACGTGCAATCGTGGAGTCATGTATGTGTTTGTGTCACTGCTGAGCAGAGTTTAAAATTTCTCTGTTCTGTCAGTGACACTTCTCTAGGCTTTTCGCCCGCGGCCTTCTTGGAGGAAGGTCGTGCCTGTTTGGTTCGGGGCTTTTTACCCAGCTGGTTGGCACCTTCATGTGAGGATCGCTTTTCCTCCTGGTGGCCATGCTTCTATGTTCTGTGTGCTCCAGCTCAGAGGGAGTGCCCTGCTGGACGTGTCTTGTCTTTGTTTTGGTTTATTTCCAGCGTCAGGGTAGTGGTACCCGGTTGGCAGCATCCCACTTCCTGTGCCATTTGTCCTTCCACCTGTGTTGGCCGGGTGGCATTGGTGCTTCAGTTGTCTGTTGTCAGCAGTTTTCCCCGCTGCCCTCTTCTCGTCACTGTCATCGTGTACCCGCTTTCATCGTGTACCCGCTTTCATCGTCGTATTCTTCAGTCTTCGTTGTCCACGTCATCGTTTATTTGTTTTTTTATCATCTGGTGTTGTGCAGAGTGTTTCAGGTTTTCTTTGTTTATCAACTGTCCTGAGTGCACAACATTCTTCAGACTGTTTTTTTTCGCTGGACGGACGTGTCTTCAAGCTCTGTGTTGTTTTTTTTGGGGGGGGTTGTGGGTTATTTATCCATTCTGTTGTTTAAGTGTATCAGTTGTTGTGGCTGGGATTGTGGTTAGTCAGTTCATTTGGCAAGTGCTGTGTGTGACTGAATAAATGTATGTAAACCATGAATTATTTTAGTCTGTGTTTGTGTTGTCTGGGTGTTAGTGCTGGGTTGGGTGGGGGTTTCTAGTCCGCTCTCTTCTAGAGCGTGACAGTGTGACCTGCTCATGTTGTCACTACATGATCAATACCTCAGAATATCTCCAAATTAATTGTTATCAACAGCGATGCAATTCTGGTTTTTAAATCAGTAGAGACAAGTGATCTTCAAGGGTGTCTTTTCTTAACCTGGTCTGCAGGACAGTAATCATTCTGAACAAAATGAGCCACCAGGATAATGAAAATAAATACTCTGTGCATGCATCTGAAACAAAATCTTCAGAACTCTGAAATGAGCTTTACAGTTTCCATTTTATCAAACAAATATTCTTCGAAAGAGCTTAAGTTAACACTACTAGTTATGTTTTAAAAAGGGAGAAAAATTGTTCCAGTATCAACCACTGTCTAAAACTGGTCTTTGATCATTTCTAGGACAAGGTATTTTAAGTTTTGAAAGTGTCTGTTGCTATTTATTGGAATGCTATCCACAATACCAGGAGCAGCAGCTCCAGTATACTTTGTCCATCAACAGATCCCTGTTGTATTCTAGTCCAAGATGTGATGGGAAAATGTCCAGTTATTTATAATCATTAGTGGTTAGCAAGTAGGATTTTAAAAGGACTACTTTAGCCTATATTAAAAAAAAATAAGTGCTCTCCCCTTGCCAGGAAATTTGAGGGTTCATGTGTCAATTTTTTTTTTTTAATTCTTGCACAAAACTAAAGTAGATGCAGAAAGAAAGTGAATGTTTTTGTAAAGGAAACTTAATTAGGAATCTGAATATGAGGTGGTTTCATAATTTAAATGTAAATAACTATTCATGCATTTCAAAGTGAAGTTAATAATTTTTCATGCAACAAAAATCTGTTTCCAACACCACAGAATGACAACAGCAACTCTTGCAGAAATGTAAATGAATGTCTTTCCTGACAATGACAACATAAAAGGTCACAATCAGAAAATGAGCAGTCAAGTTCTGTGACACCAAAGAACATTCCCCAACAGAGGAAGATCTCTGATGACAAAAACCATCTGCTGTGCATGCTGATTTGCTTCCTCTGTGACTGAGTCTGTCATCCGATCAGTGACACAAAGCGTGAAAAACTGAACACGTGTTTCTTGTCTGTAGCATTATCAACACTGGGTTTCAGGAAAACTGTGGATTGTTGGCTGTTGTCCAATATGCAGCTGTATCAGTGAAAACAACCCACTGGTGTTGGTCAAGGCCGAGCCCCCTCCCATGCCCTCTGACTTCCTACTATACAACCTCTCATCTTACACCTCTTCATCTCCCCCCCCCCTTCCTGCTTTATACACACAAACTGCCCTCACTGCCAGTCAGTCAAAAAAGGGGGTCTTCTTCCATACACTGACTCAGCTGAATGTCAATCAAAACAGTTTCCCTGAGTTTCATGTAAAATCACTATCATAGGCTGTTGTCCATTCCAAGGCACAATTCAGTGAAAGCAACCGTCCTGATACGCACTGTTATGGGTGAACCAACTCAACAAGAGTCACAACTGATAGCGTTAACAAAAACTGTATGTCAATCTAAGTATGCCTGAATGAAACTTAATCAGAAGTGTTTACCGGAAATAACAAAGTTTAAAGTTTATGACATGTGAGAACGAGACTTTGGTTACGGGGTAACAAGACGACGCTAATAGTGACGAGTGATAACGTGCTGAGGAGGCAAATTTAGAACAGTAAATAGCACATTTTCATGGTAGCAGCAAGTGAGGAAAGTGATGGAAGGTAAAAGAAACTGGCACAGAATTTTAAAATTCTGCTGAGCCAAGAGCCTGATAGTCAATGAAACTGAAAAACAAATTGAAGGTGTGGAAGCTGGTAACAGACGTTAAAAAGAAAATCAAGCATTGGCAGTCACCTTGAGTTTAACAGTCAATGAAACATGGAAAAACAAACTGGAGGTGTGGAGGCTGGTGACAGACGTTAAACATAAAATCAAGCATTGGCAGTTACCTCGAGTTTAACTGAACAGGCAAGAGCGAAAGCGCTGGAAATAAATGCTGCAGAAGTGAACAAAAGAGTGGGTATCAACATTTTATTAACACCACTTTTCTTGAAGATGAAGTGGGTTTGGCATGCTTTACATATTAAGAATATGAGAGATTTCACAAGGGAGAAAATGTCAATGAACAATTTCATCACCGAGTATGAAAGAACATACAACATTTGCAGAAAATACAAGACGGAATATCCAGACGCAGTAAATGCATTCAAATTTTTAGATAATGCAAATATGTCAGAAAGACAGTGATAACAGCAGCATCTAAAACTTAACAGAAATTTTTCTTCCATGTTGTCTGCTTTGAAGAGGATTTTTGTTGACCATTCAGGGAGCAAGGAAAAAACTGAAATACAAATTAAACAAGGAGGTATTTATGGCAAAGAATTTCTCAAGATACCAGAAGATCAAGTATTCTAGTCAGCCCAGTTCGAGTTACTAAAAATCAACATGGCTGGTGAAACCTAACAAAGAGGCTCAAAGCCACTTGATAGAAATGGTAGAACAAAATGTGTCATATTTCTGTCTGTGTTTCACTGGGCTAAGAACTGTCACAAATATGCAGTGTTTTCCATAAAGGTAAAATGTAAGGGTCCAGGGACCCTCTGTGTAAATGTTGGGGGTCCTTCAGGGACAGACTACATCTGCTACAGAACCTGTGATGGCAGTGACTCAGATGAAACTGTTCTGATGGAGATAATTCTTTTGAAAAAGATACACAAACAAGAACTGGAAAGCTGGAAAAGAAATAATGTGTACAGTGAAGTAGAAGATAAAGGACAAATATATGTTTCTACAAGATGAATATGCACACTCAAGGAATCAAACAGAGAAATGATTCCAAAAGCTAGACTAGTTGTGAGAAGAACAGACGATGACATAGTACCAGTTAGCTCCCCTGACTTTCTCCACAGACAACCCATTTGTATGGTTAAGAAATAAAATCACCAAGAAACAAATGTTACAATTTATGAACTGAAGACTTCCAAACTGATCAATAATATAACGAGTTATTGGGGACAAAATATAAAAATTCCTTCTTATGCTATCATACAGTGAGATGATGAAAGCATCCATATTTTTTGTTCAGAATTTGCACACACTCCTGACTTGTATACAAATCCAGGAAAGCACTCAATCTGAAACAGATTCAGAAAATTATATCTCCGCGCTAGAGCCCCTCCGTCACATTCTGTTGTCTGCCTTGAGACAAAACTGGGTCAGACGCCACTGCTGACAAGCACTGTTCATGTGAACCAGTCATCGCGAAAATAACTTTCCTGCTCAAGAGCACAGCAACACACACAACATCTATTGGTTGCAGTGGAGAGTGGAAAGGTCAGTTAAGATATTCTTAGCTTGTAACGCCATTTTGCAAATTAGGTGCCCCTCCAAAAATTCAGAACTATCTAAATCCCCAATTCGGCCCCCTCGTCTGAAACTGTAAGCAGTAGGGCCCCAATTGGGGCCCTTCATCCGGAGTGAGTTAAAAGAAAAAGATTAAAGACTCGCCTACATGTGCAAGTGAATCACCAAAAGTAATTTTATCAATTTAACTGGACTCCATACTCCATGGACATCAAGACAGCATTTCTCCTAGGACAAGAGATAGAAACATATATTTGTGAAGCCTCCAAAAGAAGCTGATAGAAAAGGGAAATTATGGCACTTAGCAAAGTGTGTCTTTGGACAAAAATGATGCTTTGTTACAATGGTAAAATCCAGTCAAGGATATGCTTCAAAAGTATGGAGGAAACTGCCAAAAGTTGATCCATCAGTTTTCAACTGGATGGATGGGGAAGAATTACTGGGTACACTTGCAAGCCATGTGGACGACTTTATTTGGGGAGGCACAAAGAACTTTGAACAGTCATACAGGAGATCAGAAAGACATTCAAAGTTGGAAAAGGGGAAAGCAAAACATTTCAATACATCGGAATAGAACTGTTCTCTGATGGAAACACAATGTTGATACATCAGAACAAATATGGAGACAGCTTGGAACCAATACAGATTGAAAAGATCTGAATGCAGCAAAAACAGAAGAGTATGAACACTGAAGAGAAACAGGCTTACAGCTCTAAAGTGGGACAGATACTGTGGACATCTCGCTAAGGTCAGCCTGATGTTATGTTTGATACTTGCCAATTTGCCTCAGACATGAAAGATGGTAAAGTGGAACACTTGATAGAAGCAAATAAGAGTATAAAGACTATCAGAAGGATCAAGTAAAAATTTGTCTTAAAGTTGCCTCGAAATTTCATCACAAGGGACCTGGAGCATTGAAGTTGTTAGTTTACACAGATGGTTTCATTTGGAAATCTGACTGATGGAGGAACACAGGGTGGATGTATATAATCTTCTTCGCAAATGAGGAAGGACAGATTATTCCCATTTCTTGGAATTCCAAGAAAATTCGCAGACTGGTCAGAAGCACACTGGCTGGTGAAACACTAGCTATGGCAGAAGGAATTGGTGTGGCAGTATTTGTTTCAACACTGTTCACAGAAATAACTACAGGGAAACCAGCGCCTGGTGGATTGCCTATCATTCAGACGACAGATTGCAAATCACTCCATGACACCCTGAAATCCAAACAAGTGACAAAAGCATTTGAGATTCGAAATCAGTGGAATCAAAGAACTGATGGAGAATGGAACTGTTAAAGATGTCAAGTGGCTTAGTACACAGGAACAATTTGCAAAATGTCTAACCCAACGAGGAGCTTCATCAACAAAACTATTCAACCTTCAGACAGAATAGGTAGGAAGGATTCAGTCATGCCTGGTGAGTCTGCCACAATCTCAAACTGTTCTTTGAGAGCAAAACTTACCATGTATGCAGCTGTTAGCCATGTGCTCAGAGAACTGCAGTCCACCAGGTGTGAGGGGTGAGGGGGGCCCAGCACAGCACAAAGAGCCACCACACTGTGGGAGAACTCACTGTTTCCACAGGTCACCACCTGCACAGAACTACCACACAAGGACCAGCTGTCCAACACACGAGGACTTTTTTTTCTCTTTTTTTTTCAACTAAAAACAGAAGTTAGGGGCATATTTAATGTGGTCACTCAGCCTGCCTGTGTCTGCCTCCCACCCCCCACACCTCCTGTCGCACAAGGTGGTTAAGTCTGCCCTCAGACAACAACAATGGTGATGATGCAATGTACCATGTCATGTGACAGGCACACCATCACTGTCACTGGCCCTTTTCTCAACAACAATCACAGCACTCCAACACACAACGTTGTCAGCAAAACTGACGCACAAAAACTCAACAACTTCAGTACCCAGAGTACTGATGTGTAGGCCTCCTGTTTGCTGTTTCATCATTAGGCAAGACGTCCACCATAAATTCTACAGTCAGTCCTGCACCTGTCTTTGAAGCAAAGTTTACAGTGGCAAAATAGAGTTCTTATCCACAAGTAGTTTAATCTTATCTTTACTGCCAATGTACCATTCATTACGCTGGTGATTCACACATTATACACACTTACATTAGACACCTTCCTTTTCTCAAATCCACCACCACTTTCCTAAGGTAGTCATTTATCCCCCATTGACATATCACCAGAGCCCAGCACCAATATTAATGTGACTCAGGAAATAGTCCAAGAAGAAAATGTTATACATGCAACCACAACCCCCCAGAACTGAGAAAATCTGCTAGTCAAACCCCAAAATGCTGTCCAAACTCCTGGTAATTGATAAAAAAGCAGCATATTAATGTGACTTTTCCTGATTCACAAAAAAGCAGTATAGTGACTTCTGAATGCTGTGGCTATGTAGAGCCAGGACTTACCCAATGACAAAAGGCCACTGACAGGAACAGGAAAACCTGTCTATGACAATCACTGTGACTTCCTCAGTCCAGGTGTAATGTCAGTGTCAATCTGCACAGGTTGGTGCCACCAGCTGAGCATGCACCCCCATCCTTGCCATCCACACCACCTGAAACCCACATCACATCTCTTCATTTTCATTACAGACTTTCCTCCTTAACTATCAATTATGCATGCTCACACACAGATTCACTGTTTTTCATTAGAGCCTTTCCTCCTCTAAACTATGAATTATGCGTGCACATTCACATATAACCTTAATTTTCAGTACAAAATTCACACCCTTTCCTACTCTAAACTAAGAATTATGCATACACATACTCATACCCAGTTAGGTCTGCAGATTCCACTGCTGGACTATATACGTTTGTCAGACCGCAGTCCATGCCAAGAGAAAGGACTTACATATAGAATCATTTTTGTCATTTCAGCTTTTCCTTCTCTAAACTATCAATTTGAGCCATTGCAGGTGGTTCAAGATGTTAAAACATATCCTCTCGTGATATTTGTTTCACTGTGCAGATCAAATAAATTTCAAACCTGGTATTATTAAACTTAGTTATTATACTGACTCTTACAGTTTTGTTTATTTTCTGCCCAGGCAATCGCCCACCCCAATGGCCAGAACATACTGACCTGTGAACATTGAACATGCAGACTACCCACTGAGATTTTAAATATGTTTACTTTTATTTCAAGTCACTGAGCCTACCACGTCCTGTCACCGGCAAGATGTGTCACCTGTCAGCTGCTGTTTCAAAACAGTCGCATTCAATCACTTAAAGTGAAATTCTAATGCCAGAATATAGCGAAATGTTACTCAGCTGAAAACTTATCGAGCTGCATTCTTTGTTGACGATAAAAATTGCCCAACGTTCAGACCTTTCTCCTGCACAGCTGTCATTGTTCCATGTTGTGTGAGTTCTCATGCACGTACTCACAGTGCAACATTTGTATTCTGCTCTCTGATTGGTCAGAGAAGGTGATGTGGAGTTGCATTCCTTGCATGCAGACGACAACGAGGGATGGATGGGGAAGGGTATGGGAAGAAGAATGTTGGTTCTTCGATTTTTGTCGTTTAGATCATAGATACTGAAGTGAATTTTTGTGTCTATGTTCAGATGTGGGGGATGTTTTATTTTGGATAACCCTTTCTCAATTAAAAAATCCTCTGCCTTTAATTAATTTTTAAAGTGGAGAATTTTGGAGAGATGGAACTAGACACCTTACAGGGAGGTAATCAACAAAAACAAAATGTCTTTCTCCTGTTAGATTTTCTCCCTTACTTCGGGACTGACGCGAGAAAAAAAAAATTGAATAACATTCATACACATGATAATCACGTACACACACACACACACACACACACACACACACACACACACACACACACACTGTTAAAAGAAATGCATCGCCAACAATCTCCATTTCGGGCGGTCGTTGCATGTAATTTTTAGCCCAGGGCCTGATTTCGGCATAACATTTGCACTCACTTTTTCGCACCACCTCTCTTATCCCCCCCCCTCTCCCTCCACCCCCACCATACCTTATGCCAAAATGTGTTATGTAAATTGCTCATTTTATTTGTTGCTACTGTTTGTCACTCAGTTGTGTACCGTTGACTGAAAACCTCCTTCACTCCTGTACCCCATTCAGGTCTGTGGTGTGGTGTGTGCTGTATGTGTTCGTTTCTTTCATTATGTTATTTTTTATTCCGGCCCTATGTATTTTACTAACACCAGTGCTTGTGTGTGTGTGTGTGTGTGTGTGTGTGTGTGTGTGTGTGTGTGTGTGATTTTTTTTTAATTGATTGTTTATGTTTTCCCCTATCTTACGTAATTCTATTAACACCATCTTTGCTTTAATTTTCATTTAGTATTGTGTAGTGTAGACCCTATTCAGGGCGGAGACTGGACTGTAAAAGAGCACACCAGTGCTCATCTATTATCCGGCCTCGAAATAAAGAATTTTTTCTTGTCTTCTCTTATCTCTCTCTCCGCTCTCTCTCTATGTCTCTCTCTCTCTCTCTCTCTCTCTCTCTCTCTCTCTCTCTCTCTCTCTCTCTCTCTCTCTAGTTACTCAAGTGTCTGCCGGTGGAAATCACTGAATAAAAATGATGATTAAACAAGAGATGATTATTGCCCAACCACCTTAGAAAAAAACACACACACAAAAACACTACCTTCCACTGTACCTTAGTGTGTCATAATGTTAGATATCTTGCTCGTCTTTTGATATTGATATTGCTTGTGTGTGTTTTGTCTTCCGGTTCTTAACATTCATGCATTACCTGCTATTTGCTCAGTTTCTTGTATTTGCTAAGTCTTATTTCATGAGGGCATAATATGTATGTGTAAGTATGTGTATGCAAATGTGTACATCAGTTGTGCATAGTCTTTCCTCTCCCAACCCCGCATAGGGAAAATGCCGTTTTCATTCATTTCATTTTTTTCCCTTTGTCTGGGTTTCACCTTCTCCAGCCGCCACTGACCTCCCCTCTCTCTCTCTCCCTCTCCCTCTCTCGTCCATTCGCCTACCTTACTACGGTAATGTTCTCCTGTAATACTGATGCGTGTATCTCTACCAATATACTTGTGCAGCGTTATATTTTGATGTTTGTTTTTTGTTGATGTTTGTCTGGTTTTTTTCTGCCACTCCCACGCAGTTCCGAGTCCTCACGGCCATACCCGGGTTCGTCTGTCGCAGGCCCAGTGTCGGCAGTCCACATGGAACCATCGATGTTAGGTCGCCAGGAGGCCACGGCCGCACACCAGAGGAGACACTGCACTGCTGCTGAGTCACTTCGGTGGTGTTCAGTGGTGCCTGTTCTGATTTAACGTACACCACCTACTTAGCACCCAACTGACGACAATAATGGCTTAGCCGCAAAACCAGACTGAGTGAACGTTTCAAGTCCCCTAGAATGGAGACCGCCACCACGTCCCTCCAACGACAGTCCCCCATGAATCCGCCGACATTGAAGACCTTGACAGGACTGACTCACCCCAAGCGCGGAAGTGGGGGATATCGAAACAATGAGGTCACCATGAGACTAAGGGCATGAAAGGCCTACATCATTTGGGAAAAAAAATATATTGATGATGAAGGAGGAGGAGGACGACGACGACGATGATGATGATGATGATGCTATGGAGGTCCATCTTGGTTTGGGACAACGTGACAATCTGTACTTCTACGCTTCCTGTCATAATGATATCCCTGCGTCAGCCAGGCCCGAGAGATACAGACGCTTGCAGTGTTGGTCAGGAAATTTGAGCAACACACCTAAAGACGCGTCCGTGAAGTGGATGATACTCGACTGTGTGATCCCATTCTTCCCATTTCACCCCATCACACTCAACGTTGGGTAGGAGTCAAGCTGCGGGCCGAAATACCTACCTCCGCTGAGATCCGAACCGGCAGCGTCCTCCCAGCCGTCAGTCCGCGATGCTAACCACTTCGCCATGGCAGATGTTCTTGATGTGTTTCTCATCCCTGTATATGTCATAACCATCATCTTCAGTCGTTATTACTTAGTATTGGTAGCGTGGACCCCAGACAGGGCAAGGACTGGACTTATAATTTTTTTTTTTAAGTACATCAGTGCGTATCTTCACTTTGTCTTGTCTTATCGTGTCTCAAGGTTTTGCTGGAGGAAGTGTTATGTAACATTCAGCATGAAGTTCCGCTAACTTTATCGAAGGGCATATCATAAGTAACACGGAATGTAAGACGTGAATTACGTGGACCAAAAAATTCATCTTTGGACTCTCAAATTGTGTGTGCGTGTGATGGGAGGAGAAGGGGAGGGGGAGAGGGGGGCGTGGTCTGTCCTCTTATCATCTGTGTGTATAGCGGTGTAACGATGTGGCCGATTCCCCCACCCCACCCCCCCAAACCCCCCCACCCTCCCAGTCTAGCTGCTTCGATGACCAGCAGTCGATAGAGCGAAATAAAGCAGGCACCAGCACGTTGGCAATCAACAAAACGAAATAGAGCAGGCACCAGCTCGTTGGCAATCAACAAAACGAAATAGAGCAGGCACCAGCACGTTGGCAATCAATATATAGCTGTATAAAGCAGACAGCAGCACTTGGGCAATTCAGTCAATCGGCCTGGGCCCACGTCAGCGAACAACCCCCAGTAGCCATCAAAGGCCCATGAAGAAAGGACGCCTCGCCACGCTTCCCTCTTCAAAGAGATTATGGGCTCTACTGCTCCCTCGGGGGCTGGGAGGGTTTGAAAAACCTGACCTCCACTTGACCCTGGTCAGCTCTAATAACGGTCTTCTTTATGTCCACACCCCCCTCTACTCCCTACACGAATCCACTCCCCTCCCTCCCCTTCCCTAACTTCTTTTATTTGCCTGAAGGCAGGCGAGGTAGCAATTGGTGGGGGGTGAGCGTCATGGCAGCAATGGATGGCCGTGGGGTGTGTGGTGGTTGATGTCAGCCGTGACCCGTCCCTTCAGTGATAACACTGCAGGACTGACAGGTCAGCCATTGCTCGCTGTGACGTGATTCACTGACAGCGCTGAGCCACTGTGCGACCTGGTCCGTCTGCCCTCTGTGTTCAACTCCATAGGCACACTATACATAGCAGATAGATGGATGTGAAGGGTGTGTGTGTGTGTGTGTGTGTGTGTGTGTGTGTGTGTGTGTGTGTGTCTGTCTGTCTGCGTGTCTGTGAGTGTGTATTTCCACGCTCGGGTCTGTGTGTATGCATGTACAGGTGCGCACGGTAGGAGGTGACTGAATGTGGAACATTTTGTGTTTTCGATTTAACCTTTTGCCTTCTACTTATCTTTCTCTGCACTATATTTCAGTGTATCTACGTCTTATTATTATTATTATCTATTCATTTATTCAGCTATCTATTTTTTTTATCTATTTATTTATTCATGTATTTATTCTTCGTTTTATATTTTCTCAAGACCGAATCAGCACGTTGGGTTATTCTAAGGTCACTGAGGCATATGCACGTTTGTTTTCAAGTTCAGCAGCTGAGGTGTAGCGTATATGGATCTGTCAGCCCGCTCTGACACCTCCTTCAAATTGAAGCGAACCGAACTGACTGTCAGTCGTGCAAAACACACACACACACACACACACACACACACACACACACACACACACACACACACACACACACACACACACACACACACACACAAAGGGCCAATTTCAGAGCAAAGTAAACCAACAAATAGAAAACCTGTGTGTATGTGTGTGTGTGTGTGTGTGTGTGTGTGTGTGTGTGTGTGTGTGTGTGTGTGAAAGTGGGTGTGTGTGTGGGTGGGTGTGTATGTGGGTGGGTGTGGGTGGGTGTGGGTGCGTGCGTGCGTGTGGGTGTGTGCATGCGTGCGCGCTTGCTTGTGTGTGTGTGTGTGTGTGTATGTGGTATGGATGCAACCTTTTCACCATCACACCCTGACGTGGATGAGGGACACTGGGTCCTGAGGTGGGAACCGTGTAGTGTTGACTGAAGTTCCTTGATAAGTGTGCACAAGACGGGGTTTGTGTCACTCTGTTTCACGGACATCGCCACCGACACGTCAGTCACAGGATAACCTCTCTGTACAGACAGCCAACAGCACACAGTCACATGATAATCATCTCTGTACAGACACCCAGCAGTACACAGTCACAGGATAATCATCTCTGTACAGACATACAGCAGTACACAGTCACAGGATAATCATCTCTGTACAGACATACAACAACACACAGTCACAGGATAATCATCTCTGTACAGACACCCAGCAGTACACAGTCACAGGATAATCATCTCTGTACAGACAGTCAGCAGTACACAGGATAATCATCTCTGTACAGACAGTCAGCAGTACACAGGATAATCATCTCTGTACAGACACCCAGCAGTACAGTCACAGGATAATCATCTCTGTACAGACAGTCAGCAGTACACAGGATAATCATCTCTGTACAGACAGCCAGCAGTACACAGTCACAGGATAATCATCTCTGTACAGACAGTCAGCAGTACACAGGATAATCATCTCTGTACAGACAGCCAGCAGTACACAGTCACAGGATAATCATCTCTGTACAGACATACAACACACAGTCACAGGATAATCATCTCTGTACAGACATACAACAACACACAGACACGGGATAAACACCTCTCTGTACAGACATACAACAGCACACAGACACGGGATAAACACCTCTCTGTACAGACATACAACACACGGGCACAGCACAGGTTCTGTCTCACACAGACACACACCGTGGTCCAGTGGTACAAAGCTAGTGTCCACGGGTTCGAGTCCTATATCTGCGCAACGAAATTCTTACTCAATCCCGGCTCCACTACACCTTGAGTGGTGGTCTGGGTCCTAGTAATTCGGACAAGACAATAAACCGAGGTCCCGCCGTGTGCAGCATGCACTTAGTGCACGTAAAATAATCCACGGCACCAAATTAAGTAGAAAAATCAGCTGACTTTGGTGGTAAAGAAATACACTTGCAGGCATGGAGAGAAAAAAAAAACCGGGAAACTGATTATAGGTGGAGCTGCACCGGCTGTGGCGATGCGCTCTCCCCCACGGACAGCAGCCCGAATATCGCACAGAGAAATCTATTGTGAGAAAAAGCAATATAATACAATACAATAGTCATCACCAATGACCGATACAATACAATACAAAACAATACAATAGTAATCACCAATGACCGATTGATTGATTGATTGATTGATATGGATACTTATATAGCGCCTATCCTCAGTCGGAGACCAAGCTCTAAGCGCTTTACAAACACGGGGTCATTTGCGCAACAGGCTGCCTACCTAGGTAGAGCCGACTGACGGTTGCCTTTGGGCGCTCATCATTCGTTTCCTGTGTCATTCAATCAGATTTCAGGCACGCACACATACACACGCAGACAGACATGTGACATTTTACGTGTATGACCGTTTTTGTTTAATCTACCCCGCCATGTAGGCAGCCATACTCCGTTTTCGGGGGTGTGCATGCTGGGTATGTTCTTGTTTCCATAACCCACCAAACGCTGACATGGATTACAGGATCTTTAACGTGCGTATTTGATGTTCTGCGTGCGTATACACACGAAGGGGGTTCAGGTACTAGCAGGTCTGCACATATGTTGACCGATACGATACAATACAATACAATACAGTAAAGTACAATACAACACAATACAATACAATGCAATAGTAATCACCAATGACCGAATTCTTCCTTGCAACAGTCCTTTCACACGCTACAGAGAAGCCGGGGACAGCGTGTGAATGTTTATAGGTCTGACCAACGCGTTGGGTCCATGGGAAGCTGTGACATCTGTCCCTTTGTTTCATCAGCTGTGGTGTTAAGGAGAAGCGTGAGCGAAGGAAGCAGGGATCAACTTCTGGAGACGTTTTCCCTTGCAACACCTGCGGGAAGTGCAGCGCACCCAGAATCTCTTCTCCCATATGAGGACACACACCGACAGATAAGCCTGCCTGCCTGCCTGCCTACTCATCCGTCGGTCCGACGGGAGACTCCATCATCATGTGGTGTTATACACAGGGATCTGTCTGTCGCCTTCAGACTGAAACTGAAACAGTCTTCCTGCTCGGCCCTTCCTGCTCATACGAAAAGTTGTGCTGCACTCTAATACTGCAGCCGGCACTGTTATGTGTGTCGTGGCCTGACGAACTGCTTACATGTGGCAGCATCACCATCAGTCACTGTGGGGACACTGAAAGGTGCACTCTACGTTAAGGCCCTCGTCACAGCCCTTACTACACCCCATGTTGCACACCATGTTACAGCCCATACCACAGACCATGTTACAGATCGTGTTAGAGCCCATGTTACAGACCATGTTACAGCCCATGTCACAGACCATGTTACAGATAGTGTTAGAGCCCATGTTACAGACCATGTTGCAGCCCATGTGGTTTAAACAGTATTTTATTTGGAACATGCAACAATACAATACAGATATCGATGAACAGGACAACAAGAAAATCTTATATAAAATCCTGTCTTGACACATGTACATACTGAACATGTGACGGATGTCATCATAACTAGAAGTTAAGACGTGAACATACATGAGTTTTGAACAAAACTAAGCTGAGATATAAATAAAATGGAGAAAATGAATAATAAACGAGTGGTGGAGGAAGAAGTCAACAGAGAGAGAACGAGAAGCATCAACTGGGGCACAAGCACAGCAAGACTTAACTCGACCGACAAACAAAGCGGCGAAAAGCCAACCATCCCGCGGAAAAAAAAGGCAAGCACGCCATCATGTATTCATATCATGAGCTGGCAAATGAAAGGGTAGCACTTTTTCAGGAACATGCACTTACATATATGTTACAGCCCATGTTACAGATAGTGTTAGAAGCCATGTTACAGCCCATATCACAGACCATGTTACAGATCTTGTTAGAGCCCATGTTACAGATCATGTTACAGTCTATGTTAGAGCCCGTTCATCATACAACAGTCCATTTTAATGTCCATGTTACAGAGCATGTTACAGTCCATGTTATATTGTTACAGCCCATGTTACAATGTTACAAACCATGTTACAGATGATGTCACAGACCATTATAACAGATCATGTTACAGCCCATGTTATAGCCCATGTTACTGTTATAGTCCATGTAATAGACCATGTTACAGCCCTTCAGTAGCCGGGACAGGTGAGTGCAGCAACATGTCATGATTGCTCAATAACACAGCGGACTTCAGGTGAACTGACTTTCCAGTTATATACCTCCATGAGCTGTGCCTGACCCCAGTGCTATCTGTTGTCAGGAGAAAAACACACACACTCTCTCTCTCTCTCTCTCTCTCTCCGTCTCTCTCCCTCCCTCTCTCTCTCTCTTTCTGCGTGTGTGTGTGTGTGTGTGTGTGTGTGTGTGTGTGTGTGTGTGTGAACAGAAGACCGTGGCTCTGTCGTACAACTTCAACCACAACGCCAACGACCACAGGGCCCAATGCAGACAGTGTGAGACCTTCACACCCAGCGTAAAATATTACAGCCTTTCTACGAACACACACACACACACACACACACACACACACACACACACACACTGATACAGACATGTAACATTTCACGTGTATGAGCGTTTTGTTTATTTACCCTCCATGCAGGCAGCCATACACACAGACAGGGAGACAGAGAGACCCACATCGTGTGTATACACACATGTGAGCCAAATTAATGGACCACGTTCGGAATTCTCACAACTGAATGGATACAGAAAGAAATAAGTCCTCAATTTTCAGTATGCCCATGCAGCCTGCTAAAACAGTCGAGGGGCGACATATGGGCGCCGCGTTGAGTGGTGACGTCATAGGCTGTCAGGTGGCAGGTGCGAGAGATAGGCCACACGTTGTGCAATGTCCTGTTGGGTTCACACACACACACACACACACACACACACACCACCACCACCACCACCACCACCACACACATACACACAGGAAAAACACACACACGCACACACACACACACACACACACACACCACCACCACCACCACCACCACCACACACATACACACAGGAAAAACACACACACGCACACACACACACACACACACACACACACACACACACACACACACACACACACACACACACACACACACACACACACCCTCGTTGCCCCCAGTGACGCCATGTTCCAGTGCTGACCTCAGTGTGTGCTGTGGCCAGCAGCCAACTTGGCCGTCCGTAAGTTGGCCCAGCCACGGCCGTCTGTTTTTGCAGCAGATAGATAGGTACAGAGATAGGTTCTGACATCACATGTCGGTCAGTCTTTGTGTAAGACAGGTCTAAGTTTAGCTGCGTGAATTAATCACCCGCGATGACAATTTCCAGTCCCTCTCTCTCTCTGCGTGTCGATTGTGCAACCTGGGTAGGGAAGATGAATTGCATTTTTTGTTATGTTGCCCTGCTTTGAGTGACCTCAGACAAAGATTAATTCAACCTAAATATTATAAAGATCCCTGTGCTTTTAGATTAAATTTGCTCATGTCGTCAAAACATGAGCTCACCCAACAAAACATGGCCATAATTTTTATATTTATATGAGGCATTGAAGAGACTTCGAATCGTTATTTTGTGAATGTTGCTGAGTATTGTATTAGCTACTTTTGGTTGATTTGTGATGTTGGTTTATCGTGTCAAGTCATTTTCCTTATTTATTTTCTTGTATGGCCCCCTTCAGTAGGGGCTTTGGCCTTAATCTGAATAAAAAATCGTTATCGTTATCGTTCTCGTTCTCTCTCTCTCTCTCTCTCTCTCTCTCTCTCTCTCTCTCTCTCTCTCTCTCTCTCTCTCTCCAGCGCAAGGTATGTTATTTGAAATGTGATAATATGAGTACATGAGGGACTTTCCACTTTTCCTCTGTGTGTGTGTGTGTGTGTGTGTGTGTGTGTGTGTGTGTGTGTGTGTGTGTGTGTGTGTGTGTGTGTGTGTGTGTTATCATTGGTTTTGTGCTGGGTTATTTCCACTTTTGAATTTGACACAGCATAAAATTTAAGTCATTATCGTTTCATTTGTTCGATTGATTATTCATCTGCTTACTTTATTCTGTGTTGTTGTTTATTGGTTGTGTGTGTGTGTGTGTGTGTGAGAGAGAGAGAGAGAGAGAGAGAGAGAGAGAGAGAGAGAGAAAGGGCGAGGAATTCAGTGTCCGTTTATTGGTTGTGTGTGTGTGTGTGTGTGTGTGTGTGTGTGTGTGTGTGTGAGAGAGAGAGAGAGAGAGAAAGAGAGAGAGAGAGAGAATCTGTGTGTGTGTGTGTGTGTGTGTGTGTGTGTGTGTGAGAGAGAGAGAGAGAGAGAGAGAGAGAGACGTTTTGACGCTTGACGCTTTGATGTTTTAATGCTGAAGACACTGTCCATCGCACAGAGTTGAGATAATATTTTAAAAATGCACATGCACATAGATGTCATTTTCGGTCAGTGATTCATAAATTGGCTTCACTCTCTTACACTCATTTAATTTAATCCAATCCGTAGTCCGTTCATACCCCCTCAACATGAGATACTTGTACGTGCACTCAATTACAATACAATCATAATTTGAACAAGAGAAAACAAATAGTACGCACACAGACACACACAGACACACAGACACAGACACACACAGACACAGACACACACACACACACAGACACACACACACACACACACACACACACACACACACACACACACACACACACACACACACACACACACACAGCCATTGCCTAAGTTGCAACTGAAGGAAAAACAATAGTTTATTTGTCGCTTTGAATAATTGAGAGAGGGAGAGAGACGTTTTGATGTTTCACTGTCATTGACTGTACAGTTCTTATGACAGGGGAATACAATACATTTTCAAGAGACATAAGATCAAATAAACAAACACAATGTAAATTAACATACTCAACACACGCATAATTAACACAAATGCAGAAAACGAGACAAACATAAAACAGCTTATAACATCAGTCAGCTCGACCATCCATAATGAATGAATATTCGTACATCCACACACACATACACACTTTCATGCATACTTTTTTATGTATCAAATTGTCATCAAGTGACATATTCTGAATAGTTGTTGTTGTTGTTGTTTTTTCTAAGAGAATAATAACGGTCGCAGCGTAATTTTCTAAGATTGTTTTGTTTTGTTTTCATATTATTTTGGGCATCCGAACTACTGTTTATCATTTTCTTTCGAAAATCCCATGCTTCAGAAATATATTTGGATAATGATTTTATGATAATCTTCATCATTCGACCAAAACAACATTATCATATCTTCCCTTTTAACACCTCTTTCTCAAAAAGAGTACATTTTTGAGAGAGAGAGAGAGAGAGAGAGAGAGAGAGAGAGAGAGAATGTGTGTGATAGAGACAGAGACAGAGAAACAGAGAAGGAATGTGGGTGAGAGTGAGACAGAGACAGAGACTGAGAGAGAATGTGAGAGAGAGAGGGACGGATAAGGGAGGGGGTGGGGGGGTCGGTGTCTGTTTTCCGTTTATGTTCAAGTTATTGGCAGTGAGAGAGAGAGCCAGGGAGCGGGCAGGGGGTAGGCAGTGAATGTCGGTCTAGTCCAAGCTAGGCCCTGTTTGGCAAAGCTGGTCCCTTCAGCAGTGGACAAAGGCGGTGTGATGTGTGATGTAAGCCAGCAGTGACACATGACACGCACTTTGCTCGCCCAGCCACTCCCAACCTCCTCCCTGTCACCCCCCCTTGCCACTCCCCTCACTGTCCCTTTGTCCACAACGCGGTCAGGTATGTGAAAAGCTACGGCAACATGTCGGCGTCAGAATGAAAAGGACACTGGCAAGAGACGGGTTTGAAAACATGTTGGTTTTGTGTGTGTGTGTTTGTTGGGGGGTGGTGGGGGGGGGGGTTGTTTGTTGTTGTTGTTGTTTTGGGGTTTTGTTTTGTTTGTTGTTTTTGTTTGTTTGTTTTTTTTTTTTGGGGGGGGAGGGGCGAGGGGTGGCGGTAGGGGGGGGGGGGGGATTGTTGTTGTTTTTTTGTTTTTTGGGGGTGTGGGGGGTGGGGGTGGGGTCTTTTTCGCTTTTGTTGTTGTTGTTGTTGTTTTAATTTCCAGTCAGATTACTGGGCTGCTTTTCGTGGTTTAACTCTCTCCATACGAACGGCGAAAGAGACGACGTTAACAGCGCTTCACCCCAATTACCATCATCAAAATATTGCAAGCGGAAGGCTCTTATACTGAAGACGTGAATGTTGACAAAGAATTCCACAATTCTGACGACGGAAGCTAAAGGTTGGGTCATTCAGACACCCACTGGACATCCGAGGGGTCTGTGTAGAGGAGAAGAGAGGACTGGCCGTACTGAGTGAGTTAAACCCAAACTGGATAAAGCTGCTTTGAAGAGGTTTTGTTAATCCAGTAGAACTTAATTCTTACAGTAATTACGTCATTATTCTCTCTCTCTCTCTCCTTTTCTTTGACTTACCCCTTCAGTTAGGGGCTTAAACCTAAATCTGAATAAACTATTTCGTATTCGTATTCTCTCCTTCTCTGCCTCCCTTCTCCACCCCCCCCTCACCCCCCGCCCTTCCCCCCTCCCTTCCCCCGTAGACGACCCAAACTGGCACACAGCAAATACATTTAGTCATGCATGCTTTTCTCATATGACGCTTGAAATTATCTGATGGAACATTCCGATCGTAATGGAATAGCTTCTATAATATAGCCCAAGCACTCTCTCTCTCTCTCTCTCTCTCTCTGTTAAAACAGGTGCCCTTTTGACGCCAACAGCTGGCCATGGCGAGTTGTCCCCCACGCGACCGTTGACCTGTGGGGGGGGGTGAGGTCAGGGCGGATGGAGGTCGGGCGATAAGTGGGCGGGCCGTGTCACGCGGCATGGGAGTGACGCCACACTTGGACAAGGGTTGGATCACAGGCCGCCTTGCGTCGCCTCTCCACTGGCTCCCGGCCCGACCAGGTCTCACTGCCACCGCTTTGCTTTTCTGTCCTCCGACACATGCTGGTCTGTCTTCCGTCAGTTCTGCTCACTGTGGCACAGTGGACTAGGTTTCTCTTCATAACATTTGTATATATTATTGTATATTTATATATTTGTATTTGTATTTCTTTTTATCACAACAGATTTCTCTGTGTGAAATTTCGGGCTGCTGTCCCCAGGGAGAGCGCATCGCTATACTACAGCGCCACCCACTTTTTTGTGTTTTTTTCTTGCGTGCAGTTTTATTTGTTTTTCCTATCGAAGTGGATTTTTCTACAGAATTTTGCCAGGAACAACCCTTTTGATGCCGTGGGTTCTTTTACGTGCGCTAAGTGCATGTTGCACACAGGACCTAGGTTTATCGTCTCATCCGAATGACTAGCGTCCAAAGCACCACTCAAGGTCTAGTGGAGGAGAAAATATCGGCGGCTGAGCCGTGATTCGAACCAGTGCGCTCAGATTCTCTCGCTTCCTATGCGGACGCGTTACCTCAAGGCTATCACTCCACTGATAATGATAATAAATCATAACTTTTCTATGGCGCGATATCCAGTACTAATGCTGCTCAAAGCGTCTTAAAATGAACCAAATAACAAGGTTATTCTGATTCTGATTCTGGTCTTAGAATCCGTGAGGGTCTGGGTTCGAATCCCGCTGTCGCCCTTTCTCTCACGTTTGACTGGAAAATCAAGTTGAGCGTCTAGTCATTTGGATGAGACGGTAAACCGGGGGTCCGTGTGCAGCACGCACTTGGCGCAATGAAAAAGAGCCCATGGCAACGAGGGAGTTGTCTTCTGGCAAAATTCTATAGAATAAATCCACTCTGATAGGTCAGTACACACACACACACACACACACACACACACACACATATATATATATATATATGCATGCACTCAAGGCCTGACTAAGCACATGTGGTTATGCTGCTGGTCAGGTATCTGCTTAGCAGGTGTGGTGCAGTGTATATGGATTTGTCCGAACGCAGTGACACCTGCTCATCGAGAAACTGAAACTGATCTGATTGTAGGCGGTTGGAGCGGTGATGGGGCCCTATGGTGGAGTTCAGTTTAGCCTTGCGACCTATTGGCTGGCGCCCTGGAAGGCAAGCTGTTCAGAGACACCTTGTCACTGAAATTAGAACTGCCATGGGGAGAAAACTTTCAACGTTGTACAGGGCTTGGGTCCAGGTTTTTGTGAAGGTTTCCTTGTTGGCTAGAATCGTGAGTCCTGAAGGGATTTCTTTGGGACTGGTGCCGTTTGTAAACAGTCATGATTTCTTTAGGACTGGTGCCGTTTGTAGACAGTCATGATTTCTTTAGGACTGGTGCCGTTTGTAGACAGTCATGATTTCTTTTGGACTGGCGCCTTTTGTAGACAGTCGTGATTTCTTTAAGACTGGAGCCTTTTGTAGACAGTCATGATTTCTTTAAGACTAGTGCCTTTTGTAGACAGTCATGATTTCTTTAGGACTGGTGGCTTTTGTAGACAGTCATGATTTCTTTAGGACTGGTGGCTTTTGTAGACAGTCGTGATTTCTTTAAGACTGGCGCCTTTTGTAGACAGTCATGATTTCTTTGGGACTTTTGCAGACATGATTTCTTTAAGAATGGTGCCTTTGGACAGTCGTGATTTCTTTAAGACTGATGACTTTTGTAAACAGTCCCACAGAGAGATAAGGATCACGATGAGTTATCTGTCACAGAGAGAGGCAGGTAGAGACACACACACACACACACACACACACACACTCACGCGCGCGCGCGCGCACACACACACTTAACACACACACACACACACACACACACACACACACACACACACACACACACACCTACTCCGACAGCAGCAGCAGCCCCCACTGCAGTGTGACCTTGTGACCTTTCCGCACGTGCCGTCAGCACACAGTGAAGAAGAGCTGGAAGGTCAACAGAGATCTGAACCCCCGGCCCTCAGACATGCACGGCGCCGCCATGCCCCGGGCCACCCTGCACCCCCCACCGCTCTGACATACATGCTGCCTCGTCTGTGGGCTGAGTAGGGGGTGGGGAGAGTGGGGAGGTTGGTGGCGTTGGAAGAGAAGGCTGGTTTATTGTGTCTCCTTATATATTACCGACTTCGGCCTAGCCATCTTGTTCCTTTCAACCCAAGTGATTGTCGCTCCAGCACGTATTTTCAACAACAACAACAACAAAAGAATGAAGAGCAAAAACCTTAGATTCCCGTGCTGACTGCACCAAGTGTGGGAGTTCACCACAATGTGACCAATGAACCACTATGTGACCATGACACGATTTACATGCTGACTCAACCAGGTGTGGGAATTAACCACTATATGACCATGGCACGTTTTATATGCTGACTACACAAAGTGTGGGAATTAACCACTGTGTGACCATGACACGGTTTACATGCTGACTTAACCAGGTGTGGGAATTAATCACTATATGACCATGGCACGTTTTATATGCTGACTACACAAAGTGTGGGAATTAACCACTGTGTGACCATGACACGGTTTACATGCTGACTTAACCAGGTGTGGGAATTAACCACTATATGACCATGGCACGTTTTATATGCTGACTACACAAAGTGTGGGAATTAACCACTATGTGACCTGTGACCTTGACACGGTTGACATGCTGACTTAATCAGGTGTGGGAATCACTGACACACCAACACATGTTCCCTCCACCTGACGTCACTGTTCCGTTGGTCCTTCGTCAATGTGAACTGATACATCAGTGTGAATTGCTACATCAGTGTGAACTGCTACATCAGTGTGAACTGATACATCAGTATGAACTGCCACATTGGTGTGAATAAATGCTTCACTGTGAACTGCTACATCAGCGTGAACTGCTACATTAGTGTGAACTGCTACACCGTGAGCACCTACATCAGCGTAACCTCATGTATCACCATGAACTCATAAATCAGTGTGAACCCATACATCAGTACTAGGCGTCCATATGTATGTATGCATTCACAAGCACTGAGGAAGGCAAGCGCCGAAATATTTGCTGTCAGACAGTGTTGTTTTTTGTTTTCTTTTTTATCATCTGCATATATATCTCTTTTTTTTAAATAACAAATTAGGTGTTGATTTTCAATCTTGATTTATTCATTTTGAATATATATATATATATATATATATATATGTGTGTGTGTGTGTGTGTGTGTGTGTGTGTGTGTGTGTGTGTGTGTGTGTGTGTGTGTGTGTGTGTACATATATACATATGTATAATACATGCCTGCGCACATCACATACATACATGCGCGTGTATGCGCGCGCACGCACACACACACACACACACCACCACCACCACCACCACCACCACCCACACCCAAGGCCACATGCTGCAAGTCTGACAGATACATATTCTTTGCAGACAGCAGATGTTAGTTAGCATGTGTGTGTGTGTGTGTGTGTGTGTGTGTGTGTGTGTGTGTGTGTGTGTGTGAGTGTGCGTGCCCCAGGGGGGTAGGGTGTTTTTTCTGTAACCTTTAGTGGAGTCATTAACATGCATGACCTTTGGGCCGGCCAGCGCTCTATTTGTGCCGCTGACTTAATAATGGTCGCCATGCAGACTGCTGCAACTCTCTATTCTGATTCACGTACACTGCTGCAACTATGTACTGATCCATGTACACTGCTGCAACTCTCTGTTCTGATCAACGTACACTGCTGCAACTCTGTTCTGATCCATGTACACTGCTGCAACACTCTGTTCTGATTCACGTACACTGCTGCAACTCTCTATTCTGATTCACGTACACTGCTGCAACTATGTACTGATCCACGTACACTGCTGCAACACTTTGTTCTCATTCACGTACACTGCTGCAACTCTCTATTCTGATTCACGTACACTGCTGCAACTATGTACTGATCCACGTACACTGCTGCAACACTTTGTTCTCATTCACGTACACTGCTGTAACTCTCTATTCTGATTCACGTACACTGCTTCAACACTCTGTTCTGATTCACGTACACTGCTGCAACTCTCTATTCTGATTCACGTACACTGCTGCAACTATGTACTGATCCACGTACACTGCTGTAACTATGTACTGATCCATGTACACTGCTGTATCTCTGTACTGATCAATGTACACTGCTACAACTCTGTTCTGATCCATGTACACTGCTGCAACTCTGTTCTGATCCATGTACACTGCTGCAACTCAATTCTGATTCACGTACACTGCTGTAACTCTCTGTTCTGGTCAATGTACACTGCTGTAACTCTCTGTTCTGGTCATTGTACACTGCTGTAACTCTCTGTTCTGATCCATGTACATTTCTGTAACTCTGTTCTGATCCATGTACATTTCTGTAACTCTGTTCTGATCCATGTACACTGCTGTAACTCTGTTCTGATCCACGTACACTGCTGTAACTCTGTTCTGATCCATGTACACTGCTGTAACTCTCTGTTCTGATCCATGTACACTGCTGTAACTCTGTTCTGATCAATGTACACTGCTGTAACTCTCTGTTCTGATCCATGTACACTGCTGTAACTCTGTTCTGATCCATGTACACTGCTGTAACTCTGTTCTGATCCATGTACACTGCTGTAACTCTCTGTTCTGATTCATGTACACTGCTGTAACTTTTCTGATTCACGTACACTGCTGGCACTCAATTCTGATTCACGTACACTGCTGCAACTCTGTTCTGATCCATGTACACTGGTGTAACTCTGTTCTGATCCATGTACACTGCTGTAACTCTGTTCTGATTCATGTACACTGCTGTAACTCTCTGTTCTGATCCATGTACACTGCTGTAACTCTCTGTTCTGATCCATGTACACTGCTGTAACTCTCTGTTCTGATCCATGTACACTGCTGTAACTCTGTTCTGATCCATATACACTGTTGTAACTCTGTTCTGATCCATGTACACTGCTGTAACTCTGTTCTGATCAGTGTACACTGCTGTAACTCTCTGTTCTGATCCACGTACACTGCTGTAACTTTTCTGATTCACGTACACTGCTGGCACTCAATTCTGATTCACGTACACTGCTGCAACTCTGTTCTGATCCATGTACACTGCTGTAACTCTGTTCTGATCCATGTACACTTCTGTAACTCTCTGTTCTGATCCATGTACACTGCTGTAACTCTGTTCTGATCAATGTACACTGCTGTAACTCTCTGTTCTGATCCATGTACACTGCTGTAACTCTCTGTTCTGATTCACGTACACTGCTGTAACTCTCTGTTCTGATCAATGTACACTGCTGTAACTCTCTGTTCTGATCCATGTACACTGCTGTAACTTTTCTGATTCACGTACATTGCTGGCACTCAATTCTGATTCACGTACACTGCTGCAACTCTGTTCTGATCCATCTACACTTCTGTAACTCTCTGTTCTGATCCATGTACACTGCTGTAACTCTGTTCTGATCCATGTACACTGCTGTAACTCTCTGTTCTGATCCACGTACACTGCTGTAACTCTCTGTTCTGATCCATGTACACTGCTGTAACTCTGTTCTGATCCATGTGCACTGCTGTAACTCTGTTCTGATCAATGTACACTCTGTAACTCTCTGTTCTGATCCATGTACACTGCTGTAACTCTCTGTTCTGATCCATGTACACTGCTGTAACTCTCTGTCCTGATCCATGTACACTGCTGTAACTCTCTGTCCTGATCCATGTGCACTGCTGTAACTCTCTGTTCTGATCAACGTACACTGCTGTACTCTGTTCTGATCCATGTACACTTCTGTAACTCTCTGTCCTGATCCATGTACACTGCTGTAACTCTCTGTCCTGATCCATGTACACTGCTGTAACTCTCTGTTCTGATCCATGTACACTGCTGTAACTCTCTGTTCTGATCAATGTACACTGCTGCAACTCTGTTCTGATCCATATACACTGCTGTAACTTTGTTCTGATCCATGTACACTGCTGTAACTCTCTGTTCTGATCAGTGTACACTGCTGTAACTCTCTGTTCTGATCCACGTACACTGCTGTAACTTTTCTGATTCACGTACACTGCTGGCACTCAATTCTGATTCACGTACACTGCTGTAACTCTCTGTTCTGATCAATGTACACTTCTGTAACTCTCTGTTCTGATCCATGTACACTGCTGTAACTCTGTTCTGATCAATGTACACTGCTGTAACTCTCTGTTCTGATCCATGTACACTGCTGTAACTCTCTGTTCTGATCCATGTACACTGCTGTAACTCTCTGTTCTGATCCATGTACACTGCTGTAACTCTGTTCTGATCCATGTACACTTCTGTAACTCTCTGTTCTGATCCATGTACACTGCTGTAACTCTGTTCTGATCCATGTACACTGCTGTAACTCTCTGTCCTGATCCATGTACACTGCTGTAACTCTCTGTCCTGATCCATGTGCACTGCTGTAACTCTCTGTTCTGATCAACGTACACTGCTGTACTCTGTTCTGATCCATGTACACTTCTGTAACTCTCTGTCCTGATCCATGTACACTGCTGTAACTCTCTGTCCTGATCCATGTACACTGCTGTAACTCTCTGTTCTGATCCATGTACACTGCTGTAACTCTCTGTTCTGATCCATGTACACTGCTGTAACTCTGTTCTGATCCATATACACTGCTGTAACTCTGTTCTGATCAACGTACACTGCTGTAACTCTCTGTTCTGATCAGTGTACACTGCTGTAACTCTCTGTTCTGATCCACGTACACTGCTGTAACTTTTCTGATTCACGTACACTGCTGGCACTCAATTCTGATTCACGTACACTGCTGTAACTCTCTGTACTGATCCATGTACACTGCTGTAACTCTGTCCTGATCCATGTACACTGCTGTAACTCTCTGTTCTGATCCATGTACACTGCTGCAACTCTCTGTTCTGATCCATGTACACTGCTGTAACTCTCTGTTCTGATCCATGTACACTGCTGTAACTCTCTGTTCTGATCAATGTACACTGCTGTACTCTGTTCTGATCCATGTAGGAGTGATTTTGAGTAGACATTCTTTTGGACAATTCAGTCTGATTTTGAGGAGACATCTGTCCACTGAAGTGGTTCCTATACGTCTTCCTACTCCCTGCACCGTTCAGGCTGTGGACCATTGTCACACATGAAGATGACACGGATAGCTATATAGCGCCTATTCTCGGTCAGAGACCAAGAACTAAGCGCTTTATAAACACGACGGAGTCATTTGCACAACAGGCTGCCTATATGGGTAGAGCCGACTGACGTCTGCCATTGGGCGCTCATAATTCGTTTCCCATGTCATTCAGTCAGAATCCTGGGTCATTCGATAAGGTTCAGTCACACACACACACACACACACACACACACACACACACACACACACAACATGTAACATTTCACGTGTATGAGCGTTATGTTTATTTACCCTCCATGCAGGCAGCCATACACACAAACGTGATGGTGTCAAGCACACTCTGGTGTCTCTGTTGTGGCTGACTGTAGTGTTATCAGTCCACGCTTGTTTCAGATATGGCAATGTCATTTCAGTCTATCGCTTCAGTGTTTTCTCTCATTTCTTCTGACATCACATGTGAAAATACGTAAAAAGAAAGTACTCCTCTTCCTGTTCCTCTTTCTCCTGCTCCTCCTCCTCCTCCTCCTCCTACTACTACTACTTCTACCGTGACTACTGACTACACAGACACATGGAGGCAGAAAGATGTTGAGAGAGACAGAGAGGGGCAGTGCACAGGGAGCAAGAGAGGAAGGGAGAGTGACTCTGAGAGAGAGAACTCAGACCTCTACACATTTTTATTCAAGGGTTAAGATTTTAGGCTTGCCTATTCTTCCAACCCGTCCTTGCTAATCAACATGGAGACACAGAGAAAGGCAGCGACAGACGTGCAGACAGACAGCCGGACATACCGAAAGAGAAGAGGAGAACAGAGGAAGGGAAAGAGGGCCACAGAGAGATGGGGGGAACAGAAAGAGAGGGGAGAGAGAGACACAGACACAGACAGACCGAGAGAGGAGAGGAACAGAAGAAGGGAGAGGGGGACAGAGACAGAGAGAGAGGGGGGAGAGAGAGAGAGAGAGGAGAGAGAGAGAAGGGGCCGAGAAAGAGAGAGGGATGCCAACAAGTGACAGAAGGAAGAGGGGAAGGCACAAGGTGTGTGGAGGTCAGCAAAAAAATAGATTGGCCTGTATTCGTCCAGATGTAAACATGTGTAATGAAGTAAATGAGTGGTAAGGGTTGGTTGAATTTATGAATGAATTTGGATAATGGGATTAAAAGAATTAAAAGGAATAAAGGGAATATTTTTGGATCTATGTTGTGGGATCATTCCTGAGTGGATCTACGTCCTGTTGGATCAGTATCCTGTAGGCAACGCCACTTTTGTAGCCGTGTTGTGAACCCGAGTGGTGATATAAAAGGGGACGGTACGAAAGAATTACTGATTTCCTGAATAACAAGAGTATGAAGGTGAAAAGATAGCAAAGATCCGTGTACAGGCTTGAGGCATATAGCAGGCCAGTCACAAAAGGGTTTTTCTATTGTTTTATTACAATATTATGAGAAGATAATAAGAAGAGGAGAAGAGAAGAAGACAATGCAGCAATGATGTGCGACGCTGGCCGTTGAGGCGACACACACTGTGTGTGACACATACAGTCAGTGGTCAGTTCGCTCTCTATCACCACAAGCAGCTCAGGTGAAAAAGTGATCAGTGGTCGCCACTCTGTTGCTATTTATGCAAGTCACACGAACTGCAAAGACAACCGCGTGAGCTGCGAACCAAATCGGGCCTGTTGGGCTAGATATTTCAATAATCTGTGCTTGTTGTCAGGTGTTAAATGATTTCTAAATGATTCCTGAACCGATTTACGTCGGACTGATCGCAAAACAAAGAGCTCAACACCCCCTTTCTAATGAGTATAAAATGAAGTGTTGATTATTCAAGATGAATGAAGTTAATCACTGAAAATTACAAACTGCGTTAAATCAGTTTAATGTAGGCAAACTATGGCATAGGTGGTATAGATTTCAAGATGGAATTGCGACAATTCTGCCAATATATAATACTTGTAGTTTACTGATCCAACAAAAGAGATGTTTAATCAAATACGGTGTGTCGGAAGCACAGTTTTAAACTCAACCAAAGCCGTCAAGCAACACTAGTTGCGCTGTGAATGTCGTTCAGTGACGACAATGAAAATCCCTCTGTATCTTCTAAATGCCTGATCTATTCTCATCCAAACACTATAATAGTGTGGTTTTAGTTTCCAACAACAGTCACAGATAAAATTCTAAACTGTAGCATTATGCGTGACGAAAAGACAAAATGACGTCATCTTAGCGTCAGTTGAAATCTTTACACTGACGAACAGTTAAACTGAAATCAAATACGCTTCTAACTGAACTAAGTGTGTGTGTGTGTGTGTGTGTGTGTGTGTGTGTGTGTGTGTGTGAGCACAACAGACATTTTCTGGTAGTGAATAATACAGAGACTTGATTTAATAAATGTTCTGAGAATTTGTTTAGAATGGGATTTGCATTCAAATTTGGAATGGCGTCACGCATTCTGCGCGAGTCATTGAAGACCAGCGTGTTGCGAAAAAGGAGTCTGCTATTCAACTCGTGCGTGATGCAGTACCTGAAGCCATCTGAGCACTTGGCTACACATATACTGTATCTCACTAGGCTCAGCAGACTATCTCTGTGCCCGCTTCACTTCCTTACTTCCTCACTTGCTCCCTCACTTCACATCTCATATCAAGTGAACACAACACACACACCCTGCCACGCCCACCCCCTGTCACACCCACCCTTTATCAACCCCTCCCACTCCCTCTCACACCTAGTGGACGTCCGTGTGTGCTTTCTGACAACGTGTTGCTGTCAGGGGTTTCCCCAACAAGGCAGTGTGCTTTCTGACACCAAGACAGCGTGCTTTCTGACAACAAGACAGCGTGCTTTCTGACAACAAGGCAGTATGCTTTCTGACACCAAGACAGCGTGCTTTCTGACAACAAGGCAGTGTGCTTTCTGACAACAAGGCAGTATGCTTTCTGACAACAAGGCAGCGTGCTTTCTGACACCAAGACAGTGTGCTTTCTGACAACAAGGCAGCATGTTTTCTGACAACAAGGCAGTGTGCTTTCTGACAATGTGCTTTCTGACAATGTGCTTTCTGACAAGGCAGTGTGCTTTCTGACAATGTGCTTTCTGACAACAAGCAGTGTGCTTTCTGACAATGTGCTTTCTGACAACAAGGCAGCGTGCTTTCTGACAAGGCAGGGTGCTTTGTGACAACAAGGCAGTGTGCTTTCTGACAAGGCAGTGTGCTTTCTGACAATGTGCTTTCTGACAAGGCAGTGTGCTTTCTGACAATGTGCTTTCTGACAAGGCAGTGTGCTTTCTGACAACATGGCAGTGTGCAATCTGACAACGTATTGCCGTCAGGTTTCCCCAACAGAGGCTGAATGACGTGGAAGCACTGATAGCGGCCTGGGGATTTCCATTTCACACCTGGCCACGTGAGGTGATTGTCACCTGGATACTGTCTACTCTTATGTGGGGGGTAGCGCGCGCGCGTGTGTGTGTGTGTGTGCGTGCATTCGTACGTGTGGGTGGGTGTGAGTGTGCGCGCGTACGTGCGCGTGTGTATGTGTGTGTTTGTGTGTGTGTGTGTGTGTGTGTCTGTCTGTCTGTCTGTCTGCCTGTGTATATGTGTGTGTCTACGTGTGTAAGTGTGTGTGTGTGCGCGCGCGCATGTTTTTGTGTAAGTGTATGTATGTGTGTGTGCGTGCGTGGGTGTGAGTGGGTGTATGTATGTGCAAGCTCCTCTCTGTCTTTACCTTCCTGAACATGGCCCAGTGAAGCCAAGACACTGCCCGCAGGAAGCAGTGTGCTGTGACAGACTCCACAGCTGCATTGAACGCCACCAATGCAGCACCACCAGTATAGCTTTTCAGATGGCTGTTCTAATTACACCCCTCCTCAAGTTGCACAATAGCTTAACTCAGTACGTTAAAAACCTGTTCGTCGGGTACCAGTCACTGCCCGGGGAATCACCTGACAACCACAGAGATATAAATATTTCTTAACGTCTGTGAGGAAACTCCGCAGGCACATTCTGAATAAAAGGCTATTTCCGTGAGGGAAGAAATCACTGCTTCAGTCATACCCAGCTGTTAACCACTAGTTCTGAATAAACGGTTATTAATAACGTGGACAGACGAAACCGTTTTTCGACCAAACCCAGTTGGATCTAGTGACAATTACAGCACAAACCGTCACATGAATATATCCACTTATATATTCTGAAATCATCTCAAATCGTTTAATCAGAAATCATGTGCCTGGCACTGAAAATTACACTGCGCATTTGTAGATTTGTAGTGTGTGTGTGTGGGGGGGGGGGGTGCGGGGGGGGGTGCGTACGTGTGCGTGCGTGCGTGCGTGTGTGTCAGTGTGTGTGTGCGTGTGTGCGTGTGATTTCCCAGGCACCAGTGTGTGCGACGAAACATTTACCAGAATTCCTCTTCCTCTGCATTGGCTGTGACTGACAGATAAGGTGCTATTTACGGCCGGTTCATTCCGAGAAAAGAAAATGGCAGTGCACAAAGCAATACGAACAATGTACAACATAATGGACAGGGGACAGGAAGGTGATGACGTCACTGTACAGCAGACAAAAGGGAAAGCACTGACAACCAGGAACTTATGAATTTATATACTCTTCTTATATTCTTATAACTATTTCATGTAGTGGTTAGTGTGACCTTCTATTGGTATTTCGTCCTTAAGATCAAGTTGTTCGTGGCATTGGTCTTTTCGATCCGTGAATGGCTATTCTTATAAATATTTCTATGTAGTGGTTAGTTTGACCACCTATTGGTATTTCGCCCTTGAGGTCAAGTTGTTCGTGGCTGTGGTCTTTTCCGTGAAGGGTGGTGTGGTCGAGGCGTTGGTCCTGTGATATTTCTATTTAAGTTCGTGACCAAAAACACGGGGAGACACATACAATCCATACTATCATACAGATGAGTGTTAAAGACAGACAAGACAAATTCTTTATTATCGAGTATAACAATCAGGCAAAGTAACAGGCTGCTGCTTTTTTTTCTTCTTTTTTTTTTAAGAGATGCTTATATACATGTACTTCGATTCGGTTCTATGAACACAGGTAATTCTCAAGTCATTCTGAACTCAAGGCGAAATATGAGTGTGTGTGTGTGTGTGTGTGTGTGCGCGCACACACACACACACACACACACACACACACACACACACACACACATAGATAACAGAGACAGAGAGAGAAAACTAAAAGGCGATCAGGGAACAGGTGAATGTGTATCACCAATCTACTGACAGGTGAACGGCAAGAAGCGGATCGGGACAAAGCGAATGGGGACGACAGCGTGGCTGTGGGCAGCAGACCTGGATTCTGACTGTCACCCCCCCCCCCCCCCCCCCCCCCCCCCCCCCCCCCCCTCCTTCAACAGGGATCCAGCATAAAGTCACCTTACGAGTCTTGTGGTACAGAACGTTACTGAAACAAAACCAGTTACAGAAAAAGAAAGTGTTCAGGGCAAAGTAAACTGCCCGCAGTGTTCAAGGCCACCCATGAACCTCAGGGAGATCTGCCGGGTGACGAGCAGACATGCCGCTACAGAAAGACTGCCGGTGATTGGGGGTGGATAACCGATACGGAATCAACCTGGATGTTCCCATCAACTTAATTAGTGACGAAACTCCTCTCTCCCTCCACCCTCCTCCCCACTCCGTCTCTCTTTCTCTGTCTACCTGTCTGTCTGTCTATCTCTCTGTCACTCTCTCTGTCTCTCTCTCTCCAGGTCTTTTTAATTTAGCTATGTATATTTATGAAGCAAGAAAGAGGCTATGCACTGCAGTCTCTTAATATTCGTTTGCAGACCTTATGTCTGTTAACTGTTACTTTTATTAGTGAAAATTAAGTATTATGATCTTTTGTATTAGCCCCTTCAGTATGGGGCCGAGGCCTTTATCTGAAAAAACATCTGAATCTGAATCTCTATCTCTCTCCCTCCCTCTGGTTTTCTTTGTTGAATAATTATGTCTGTCCGTATGTGGATGTGCTTAGTCAGTGAATTTGTGAACATATTTCTTTCCGTTCGCTCACAGACTGCGTAGTGATTTATTGTTTGTCCATCTTTCACTTTCCCTTTCTCTTTGTTTTCCCTTCTTACTTTTGTGCTTTCACTGGAAGCTGCTGTGTAAATGTCCAGTGACAATCCATGACGCTACGTGACATGACCAGTGAGCGCCAGGTGAGTGCACGATCTATTGGCCAGAAGGAAAAGGTGGGAGACAGCACCTCACTCACTCAACCTGGCTTTTTCCTGCCGCTTTCTCATTGGGCAGTATTCCTGTCAAGCTTTAACTAACAGGTAAATCTGGTTTTCCCGTTAACTGATAAGAAAGTCTATCCCTTAACTCACACGTCAGGATGGTTTACCATGCCACTGACAGGAAAGTCGGGTAACGATGAACCTACAAGTAAGTCTGGTTTACCCTTTGAGGTACACTGAGGTAAGTCTGGCTTGCCCCGGCTTTAACTAACAGGTAAGTCTGGTTTACCCTTTAAATGACAGGTAAGTCCGGTTTACCATTCAGCTCACGTGTTAGTCTGGTTTTCCCTTTAAATTCACTTACAGGTAAGTCTGGTTTACCCTTCCCAGCTTTAACTAACAGGTAAGTCTGGTTTACCCTTTAAATGACAGGTAAGTCTGGTTTACCATTCAGCTCACGTGTTAGTCTGGTTTTCCCTTTAAATTCACTTACAGGTAAGTCTGGTTTACCCTTTCAATTCACTTACACTTACAGGTACGTCTGGCTTACCCCTTTCAGTTCATTTACAGGTAAGTCTGGTTTACCCTTTAAATCCACTGACAGGCAAGTTTGGTTGACCCTTTCAATTCACTCACGGGTAAGTCTGTGACCTTTGACTCAAATGGAGTAAGATCCAGCCTGTTGTCGCTCCTTTCCTCAACTGATATCAACCTTGTCCAGGTTGTGCTGTGTCCATGTTGTGCGCTCTCTGTGTCTTCAGCAAGCTTGACATAACATGTGGTCCAGCCAGTGTAGTGTTATCCACAACACATACAGGATAATAATACCACGCTGTGTTGTGTGGGCTCATGGAACTAAGTCGTGTTGCGCCATACCCCGTGTGGTCCACTCACGCAGGCCGTGACATAATAATAATAATAATAATAATAATAATAATAATGGTACTTATATAACGCTGAATCTTGTGCATAGACAAATCTAAGCGCTTTCGCACCAGTCATTCTCACGCACGCATAACTCTAAAACTGGAGAAACTAAAGACGAGGAAGAGGCAGGGAAGGGAGGCTATTTTGGGAAGAGGTGGGTTTTAAGGCCAGACTTGAAAGAGCTGAGTGTGGAGACTTGACGAAGCGAAAGAGGAAGTTCATTCCAATTGCAAGGTCCAGAGACAGAGAAAAAAAAGCGGCCAACAGTCGAGAGTTTGAATCTGGGTATGCGTAAGTGGAGTGGATCCGAAGCTGATCGTAGTGAGCGAGATGGAGTGTAGAGGTGAAGGCAGCCACAGAGACAGGAAGGGGCTGATTTGTGAATACATTTGTAGCATAGAGTGCTGATCTTGTACTTTATTCGGTGTGAGACAGGGAGCCAGTGGAGATGTTGCAAAAGAGGACTGGTGTGCTCAGATCTTTTCTTTCTGAGGACGAGTCGGGCAGCAGAATTTTGTATGCGCTGAAGGGACTGAATGGATGAAGCAGGCAAACCAGACAATAGAGAGTTACGGTAGTCAAGGCGAGAGAGAATGAGAGAAACGACATGTCTAGATGTTGCGTCAATGGACAGATATTTCCGGATGGAACTGATGCGCCGCAGTTGACAGTAGCAGGATTGACATGTCTGATTGATAAATGTTTGCATGGACAGTGTGTTGTCAAGGACAACGCCGAGGTTTCCTGACTGAACTGGACAGAGGGATGGATGTACTGCCAAGTTTGATTGTATTAGTTGTAATGGAAGAGAGTTTTGTTTAGTTCCTATGATCATTGCTTCAGTTTTGTCCGCGTTCAATTGTAACTTATTTAGAGTCATCCAATTTTGAATATCCAGGAAGCAGTTAGATGTTTCTTGCAAGAGCGACAACAGTTTTTCAGGTGTATCACTCTTCTGGAGTTGAGTGTCATCAGCATAAGAATGATGACTGACATTATGGCGGTTGATAATTTCAGCGAGAGGAGCAGTGTACAGTGTGAAGAGCACTGGGCCTAAAACAGATCCCTGTGGGACTCCATGTTCAATTTTAACGGGTTCAGATTGGAAATTATCAACAATGACATTCCATGATAAACTGTCTTCCTGTGACTGGCCACGTTCTTAACGTCCTTACTGGGTATTGTCCTTAGGTGGGGTTCAGTCTCTCACACAGTGAGGTCTGTTGGTGCGGTGTCCACACATGCCGTCTCGTCCCTTCTTTCTGCACTGATGGTACTGTACAAACAGGGGTTCAGCGGGTTCAGTGGTGCAATCCTTATCACTACAACGGGGACCATTGTCAAGGTATTTCCTGGCTGTCTTTGTCTCCCGGCTCCTGTGACTGTCGCGCTCTTTCTCTCTTTCCCCAGTCTGACTACCTCTCTCCTCCATCACCTTCGAAAACGCAGTGTTCTCTCTCTCTCTCTCTCTCTCTCTCTCTCTCTCTCTCTGTGTGTGTGTGTGTGTGTGTGTGTGTGTGTGTGTGTGTGTGTGTGTGTGCTATTGTAACTGATGTAGATTAGCAAGGACTGACAGATTGGAAGAATGGGCTATGCCTAAAATCTTAATACTCCTTAAATAAAAAAAAACTTTTTGACTAAGTTCCGAGTTTTTTCGGACTGTCTCCTCTTTCTTTATTGTACATACTCGCACACACGCACTTATGCACGCAAACACACACACACACACACACACACACACACACACACACACACACACACATATATATATATATATATATATAATTTATATATATACTGAGATATATACAGATATATATATAATTATATATATACAGATATATACATATATATATATATATATATATATATATATATAGACACACACGCAAACACACACACACACACACACACACACACATATATACACACACACACACACACACACACACACACACACACACACACACACACACACACCACTATTATGAACATCCATCCCAGTGAGCGAACTGCAGGAACCTGGCGCCAACACCACGGACGGAAGCGAGTCTAACCACTACTAGTAACCAAACTGGCACCACCCCCCCTGGAAGCGAGCCTAACCACTGAACCACCTCCCACCAGCAGAAAGCCGCCCCCTCAGTGAGCAAGGCAGCGTGTTATACAAAGACCACACGGCCAGTTAACACAGCAGTGCAGAGAGGCGGCGCTTTTAATGGTGTACAGCGCTGTGCTGACCTTGACTCACTAATGACGTATTGTGGACAGCTGCTAAAGGCTCTGTGCGCGCGCGCGCGCGCGCGCGCGTGTGTGTGTGTGTGTGTGTGTGTGTGTTCTCCAACACCACTGTCTGAAGTGTAAAAAGCAACAATTACAAATAGCAACCACACACGACTGACATCTGTCTTGAAACACTGTTAATTCCATCAATAGGAGATAGAAAATGCTTATGTTACTGGCGCGGTCAATCTCGTACTATGATATGTAATGTTTTTTCCTCTTGTTTTTTGTATCCTATGATATGTAATGTTTCTTCCTCTTGTTTTTTGTATCCTATGATATGTAATGTTTTGTTGTTGTTGTTCAGTGTTCTTTTCCTGCGGTTTTGTAACCGTGATGGTTAATTGCCCGGATTATCAAAATTTGGTAACTGGTGGTTAACTGCCGGATTATCCAACTGGTTATCTAACATCTTCCCCTAATCATCTTGTGCTCTGGTGTTTACATGTCATTTTCAACTGATAAGTTATGACACTCGAATTATATGACTCATATGTAATACAGCTGCTTTGATGATGTTTATGTGGAATAAAAATTTGTTAAAAACAATCATATGTCATGAAGGACATTACATATCACCTTCAATGAATTATGACACTCGAATTATTATTTCATATCATAAAGAATATTTGTATTGTGCAGAGCGCGGGAAGAGCAATGTGTGTGCTATGTTTTGACTGCCTCAGTTCGACATGCGATGAATGAGATGTGAGAGAAAGTGAGAGAGAGGGAGAGACAAAGAGAGAAAGAGAGAGAGCCGAGAGAGAGACGGAGACACACACACACACAGAGACAGAGACAGAGAGAGAGAGAAACTGAGGAGCGGGAGAAAGAGGAATGGGGATAGAAGGAGACGAGGAAAAGACAGACAAAAGAAAAACAGACATACAGATCATCGGGCATAGATGATATGGTGTATCGCATTCTTTTCGCCTGTCTGTGGATGAAAAATACATGTGACCAACAAGAGAGCATCTTAAAATCTGGAAACATGTCAGTAAATAAGTAGTGACTGAACTAGTTTACACACACACACACACACACACACACACACACACACACACACCGCCCCTCCACGCTGATCCCCCCCCACACACACACACACACACACACACGGACACACACCGCCATTTCCTTTTTCCTCGGTCCAGTGACGGCAGTGTCACACAAAGAGAACTGAAGAAAACACCACCGACCAACCACTGTCGCCCCTTGTCCAGCAAGCCGTGGCCATGATGTTGAGCATTGTCCACATTCCTCCCTCCCGGCACTAAAGGGCGGACACTGATCCAGCACTGTGACGTCACCGGTGCCTCAGGTCGGGGGGCCGCGCGACACGACAGGTCCCCAGCCCTCCACACTGACCCTCCGCCTGTCACTGCCATCCTCCACCCCCCCCCCCCCCAACCCCCACCTCCTCCCTCTCTCTGACCCCGACCTCTGGCCAAGGCCACTTGACCAGGTCAAGCAGAATGACCAGTGAGCTAGCTGCCTGGTCAGTTCGGCCGGACATCCCATCGTTTCCGACAGCCCTCCCTCCCCGCGCCAGACCTCACCACGTGTGCCGCGTGTTGGCGGGTAGAGCACGGTGGACATGGAACACGCCGGGGAGAGTGTGTCAGTAGCTTGAATGGTCCACACTGGTGTGGACTGACTGACTGACTGACTGACTCAGACACACAGCACACACATCACTGAGTTGCACACTGGTCCATGTGTTGACTGAGTCAAGAGACACCACACGCACACACACACACACACACACACACACACACACACACGCACACACACACGCACACACACTGGCGCACGCACACACACACACACACACACACACATTACTGTAATGATTACTGCTTCCCTCATATGGCACAACCAGCCACTGTTTATGGAAGATTAGTTACGGGTTTTCCCCAACCATCAAGGTGCTCATATGAAAACCACTCTCGATAACAGTTCTCCAATCCCTACTTCCGCGCATTCCCCACACACACCCAACTCAACACATGTAAGAACACGTGCTTCATCTGTATTGTTTACTTGAGCTACGACCTCATTTCCACGAAGACTATCAAGATCATCATGAAGGTTGATCACTTTTGTTTCCACCTTCTTACCAAGACGCCTTAAAAGTGAACCACTCAAGCCACATACATGGGTAATATCACACACACACACACACACACACACACACACACACACACACACATGATTATGGTGATCTACATCCAACAGTCTTCAAGTTCTGTTCACATAAAGGTGTCTGTATTGTGTGTGTGTGTGTGTGTGTGTGTGTCCGTGTGTGTGTGTGGAAACAATATGTATGTATATATCTACAGTCACGCACGCCAGCGCGTACGTGCTTAAACGCACGTGCGCCCAAACAATGCAGGTCCATGCAGTGCAAACATTCACACAGGCGTGCTTCCACTTTGTCTGCTGCAAGCTTTGGAGTGTTCCCTTGCCATATGGGTGAGGGGCATGACGCCAGCCTCTTGTCTCAGTCAGTGTGTCGGCCATCAGACTGCTGACTGTTAGATGGCACTGTGCAGTGCCAGGCTGACATTGTGAAAAGCTGACAGTGTGGTGGCAGCACAACGAGGTGCCAGAGAGAGGCCGCCACAGGAAGCACGGCCCGTGTGGCTCAGAGGCCTTACGCAATGTCAACACTGTCAACCGCCGTGGCCGGCCGCCACCCAATCACAATCCATCACGCGCACTGACGTCACCGCTCTCCAACACAACGTGCCTCGCAGCGCGCGCGGCGCGGGGCAGCCATTGGTGGTTAAATTGGGTGAGGCGATTGGGGAAAGGGGGGTGATTTGCATACGGCAGGCAGAGGGCCGGGCGCGTCATGTGGGGTCAGTTGTGCACGTTGGGCAGGCGGTGGACAGTCCGTGATGCAGGCAGCAGTGACGGTCAGTGCGGACAGCAGCTTTACGCCACCTTTCAGGGACCCCATCGCTCACCACCACCCCCACATCGCACAGACATCAGCACACACCGCTGCCTCCATGTTCAAGGTAAGGCAGTGATGGGGGGGTTCCCCCCCTTTAGTCCTTCATAAACTGTTGCTCAACCTCCAGCTGAAGAAAAAAACAACCCGTGTTACGTGGAGGCGGTTGGAGGGCGGGAGGAGAGGGAGGGTGTCAAGGTCGGAGCAACGTGTCGGACTGTGTGGCGAACGATGTAGGCCTCTGCTGTGCTGTGCTGTGTGCTGTGTGGGAAAGAAAATTGAGATCGTTTTGTAACTGTAGGCCTACTGCTGTGGAGAGTAAAATGCCGTGTGTGTGTGTGCGTTGGGAGGCGGAGGGGTGGGATGGGGGGTGGGGATCGGGTGGGGGAGGCCGTGTGGAAAGAGGCCATGAACCCTGTGAGCTGTGAAAACTGAGGTGTGTTGTTCACCGTCGTGTTGGCCGATTTCACGTAATTCGGTCGGCACTTCGCGCAATCCCCTCTCTCTCTCTCTCTCTCTTTTTCTCTCTCCCCCTCTCTCTCTCCAGCTGTTGATCACCTTGATTTGAACAGAAAGGTTGTTGAATGCAAATCACCAAGTGTGCGTTTGAAGAGGGTGAAGGGAGACGGAGGGGGGAGAGGGACTGGAGAGGGGGGTCGTGAGGATCATGTCCACACACACACAAAGTTGACCGAGAATTGATTCACACACGCGCGTCACTTGGGTTACGCTGCTGGTCAGGCATCTGCTTGGCAGATGTGGTGTAGCGTATATGGATTTGTCCGAACGCAGTGACGCCTCTTCAGTTGAGCCACTGATACTGATACTGCATCATCATTTATGGTTCAAGAGAGAAGGGAATGTAGGGGAGGGAGAATCGTGGACGTGGTAAACATGTGAAGGGGATTTTTTTTTTTAATTGTTTTTAAATCGGCACAGCAGACAGGCAGGTGTAGTGGGATTGCACAAGGCGAAATGACCAGCAGTGTGGTGTGGTGGTCTGTCTCTCACTCAGCGCTCTTAGTGTTCACCGAGTCTGCCGACTCGAGGGTATCAGATAGTGGAACACGCTGCCATTGAGGACAGTACCTTTAGGAAAACTGAAACACTTGATGCACACACACGCGCACACACACACACACACACACACACACACACACACACACACACACACACACACACACACACACACACTACATTGCAAGATAAGCCAGTTCACTGCAACGCCATACAATCCACAGCAAACAACAGCAGTTCTCCAGTTCTGTAACGGTGACTGAGGCCGGTTGTGGCTTACGCAAGACATTACAAAACACACGACATGTTACACATCTACACAGGGCATTGACAAAACACACATGTCGCATGTCGTCAGTAGCTCACAGTTACACATCTACACAGGGCATGAGAAAACACACATATCGCATGTCGTAGCTCACAGTTACACATAAACACAGGGCTTTACAAAACACATATGTCGCATGTCGTAGCTCACAGTTACACATCTACACATAGCATAACAAAATATGCGACACGTCACATGTACTTCAGAGTTACACACCTACACAAGGCATAAAAAAAACACGTCAGATGTTGTAGTTCACACTTACACATCCACACAAGGCATTACAAAATAAACAGGTCACATGGTGTAGCTCAGTTACACATCTACACAAGGCATCACAAAACACAGGACACGTCACATGGTGTAGCTCAGTTACACATCTACACAAGGCATCACAAAACACACGTGTCACATGGTGTAGCTCAGTTACACATCTACACAAGGCATCACAAAACACACGTGTCACATGGTGTAGCTCAGTTACACATCTACACAAGGCATCACAAAACACACGTGTCACATGGTGTAGCTCAGTTACACATCTACACAAGGCATCACAAAACACACGTGTCACATGGTGTAGCTCAGTTAAAACATCTACACAAGGCATCACAAAACAAACGTGTCACATGGTGTAGCTCAGTTACACATCTACACAAGGCATCACAAAACACACGTGTCACATGGTGTAGCTCAGTTACACATCTACACAAGGCATCACAAAACACACGTGTCACATGGTGTAGCTCAGTTACACATCTACACAAGGCATCACAAAACACACGTGTCACATGGTGTAGCTCAGTTACACATCAACACAAGGCATCACAAAACACACGTGTCACATGGTGTAGCTCAGTTACACATCTACACAAAGCATCACAAAAAACAGGACACGTCACAGGGTGTAGCTCAGTTACACACCTACACAAGGCATTAAAAAAACACACGTCAGATATTGTAGCTCACATTTACACATCTACACAAGGCATTACAAAACACACGACTTGTCAGATGTAGCTTAGTTACACATCTACACAAGGCATCACAAAACACAGGACACGTCACATGGTGTAGCTGCCAGTTACACATCTACACAAGGATCACAAAACACAGGACACGTCACATGGTGTAGCTCAGATACAAACATCACCACCTGTGTACTCACAACACACCCACGTCACATGTGTAGCTCAGTTACACATCTACACAAGGATCACAAAAACACACGTCACATGGTGTAGCTCAGTTACAAACCTACACAAGGCATAAAAACAACGTCACTATTGTAGGTCATTACACATCTACACAAGGCATCACAAAACACAGGACACGTCACATGGTGTAGCTCAGTTAACATCTACACAAGGATCACAAAACACAGGACACGTCACATGGTGTAGCTCAGTTACACATCTACACAAGGCATCACAAAACACAGGACACGTCACATGTCGTCCATAACAGTTACACATCCACACAAGGCATCATAAGACACCCGACAGGACACGTCACATATCGCAGCTCACAGATACATAACTACACAGCTGCACATTGAAAAGTGTGGTGGTGGTTACATGGTTAGAGCCGACACTGGAGTCTTGCCCCAGTTTCCTGAATTCGATCCCCGTCGCACCTGGTTGGTTATGGAGATTTTTCCGATCTCCCAGGTCGACATTTGTGAAGACCTGCTGGTGCGTGAACCCCATTCGTGTATATATATATATATATATATATATATATATATATATATATATATATATACACGCATGCAGAAGATCAAATACGTATGTTAAAGATCTTATCCATGGCAGCGTTCGGTGGGTTATGGAAGCATTAACACATCCAGCATGCATATCCCCGAAAACGGTGTATGACTGCCTACATGGCGGAGATAGATAAAAAATAAAAATAAATAAATAAATAAAAAACGGTCACACACGTAAAATGCCATGTGTGTGTGTGTGTGTTGTGTGTGTGTGTGTGTGTGTGTGTGTGTGTGTGAGCGCGTGACTGAAACGTGACTGAATGACACAGGAAACGAATGATGAGCTCCCAATGGCAGTCGTCAGTCGGCTGTACCCAGGTAGGCAGCCTGTCGTACAAATGACTCCGTGTTTGTAAAGCGCTTAGAGCTTGGTCTCTGAATAAGGATAGACGCCATATAAGTATCCATATCCTCATCCTCATACATAAGTCATTACCAAACACACAGCCTGCCATAGCTCACGTTTACACAACACACTCCACTTGACCCTGGCCGTCAGCGTTCCACTTCAATATATACTGCTTGATGTTGGCTCCACAGTTTTCAGAAAGCTGGACATCTGTGTGCCTGTGTGTGTCACTTCTGTTCACGTCAAGAGCAGTGACGTCAGGAGCTCTGTTCTCTACCTCACTGCTTCCTGTTACATCACTGTTAGGTCCGTAATGGAGGATGGGGTGTGGGGGTGGGAGTGGGAAGGGGGTGTAATCACGTGGAGGGAGGTGGGGTGTTGGTTTGAACGTCTATATTGATGATGAAACATAATCAATTGCAGCGTTTGGCGAACGAAGACATGGAAGAGCTCATACCCTGCTTTTTCATGTAAGACATACCGAATAGCAAATGCAATGGCGAAAGGTAAAATAAATATTCGATTTAAAAGATTGTTTTTAAGTTGATGTGCAGATTAAAATATAATACACTGGCAAAATTAGCCGAAGCACTGTATTGGAGAGAGAGAGGGAGGGGGAGAGGGGGGTGTGGTTGTTGGGGTCGATGAGAGGCTGGGCTTTGACTGACGTCATCACTGTAGCAACAGTGAGTGATGACGTTATGGGTATCATTATACCGATGTCGGGTGGGTTAGTGCTGTTGTGCAAGTTGTGAATGGAGTGGTGGCAGCTGGCACGCCATTCCACGTGTGTGTGCGTGATGCACAGAGAGACAGACAGAGAGAGAGTAGGAAAATTTCTTTATTTCCTAGTGTCGATGATAATCAATAAGTACTTGTGCGCTTTTTTTTCCCCCTCAGTTGAATGCAAGTCTGTGGAGCACTTTTTTTTTCTTTCTTTCTTTTTTGTTAAGTGCTAACACGAGGTTTTCTTCATGGGCCAGAAACAAACACCACCTTTACCAACACACACACACACACTCACCACACACACACAAACACACAGGCGGAAGTACAATGTAATGTGTCCAAGCATGTATGTTCTAAAGAGAGAGAGAGAGTGTGTGGGAGATGGGCCAGCATTGTAGCACCCCACCCCACCTATCCCCCACAGAGGGCGCTACTACCAGCCAGCATTGCAGCACCCCACCCCACCTATCCCCATAGAGGGTGCTACTACTGGCCAGCATTGCAGCACTCCACCCCACATATCCCCCACACAGGGCGCCACTAACGGCCAGCATTGCAGCATCCCACCTATCCCCCACAGAGGGCGCCACTAACGGCGAGCATTGTAGCATCCCACCCCACCCCACCTACCCCCCACAAAGAGCAGGCAAAGAGCACCACTAACGGCCAGCATTGCCCCACCCCGCCCCACCTACCCCCCACAAAGAGCAGACAGAGGGCGCCACTAACTGCCAGCATTGTAGCACCCCACCCCACCCCACCTACCCCCCTCAAAGAGCAGGCAAAGAGCACCACTAACGGCCAGCATTGCCCCACCCCACCTATCCCCCACAGAGGGCGCTACTACCGGCCAGCATTGCAGCACCCCACCCCACCTATCCCCCACAGAAGGCGCCACTAACGGCCAGCATTGTAGTACCCCACCCCATCCCTCGTACCCCCCATAGAGAGCAGACAGAGGGTGCCTCACTAACGGCCAGCATTGCAGCACCCCACCCCTCCTATCCCCCATAGAGAGGAGGCAGAGGGCGCCACTAACGGCCAGCGTTGCAGCACCCACCCCACCCAACCCCTCCTACCCCCCATAGAGAGGAGGCAGAGGGCGCCACTAACGGCCAGCGTTGCAGCACCCCACCCCACCCACCCCACCTACCCCCCATAGAGAGCAGGCAGAGAGCGCAACTAACGGCCAGCATTGCATCATATATCAGGCGGCCACAGTGTTGTCAGGTCAGGTAGGGGTCAGGGAATTAGGACACACTCCGCTATCGTCATGGGGAACTCTTTCCTATCCGTGCAGTCAGCTTTTGGTTTCTGGTCACACAGTGGTGTTTTCCCCTTAGTCTACCTTCAGTTCCCAGTAACTGAACAATGCATGTTTTCCCTTCAGTATTTCGTTACTGTACAATATATGTTTTTCCCTTTAGTATCCAGTAACTAGTTGTACAATATATGTTTTCCCTTCAGTACCCAGTAACTTTACAATGTATTTTTCCCTTCAGTACCCAGTAACTGTACAATGTATTTTTCCCTTCAGTACCCAGTAACTGTACAATGTATTTTTCCCTTCAGTACCCAGTAACTGTACAATGTATGTTTTCCCTTCATATTTCGTTACTGTAAAATATATGTTTTCCCTTCAGTATCCAGTAACTGTACAATGTAGGTTTTCCTTTCAGTATGCAGTAACTAGTTGTACAATGTATGTTTTTCCTTCAGTACCTAGTAACTGTACAATGTATGTTTTCCCTTCAGTACCCAATAACTCTTACAGTGTATGTTTTCCCTTCAGTACCTAGTAACTGTACAATGTATGTTTTCCCTTTAGTACCCAGTAACTCTTACAGTGTATGTTTTCCCTTCAGTACCTAGTAACTGTACAATGTATGTTTTCCCTTCAGTACCTAGTAACTGTACAATGTATTTTTCCCTTTAGTACCTGTAACTGTACAATGTATGTTTTCCCTTCAGTACCTAGTAACTGTACAATGTATGTTTTCTCTTCAGTACCCAGTAACTATACAATGTATGTTTTCCTTTCAGTACCCAGTAACTAGTTGTACAATGTATGTTTCCCTTCAGTACCTAGTAACTGTATAATGTATGTTTTCCCTTCAGTACCCAGTAACTGTACAATGTATGTTTTCCCTTCAGTACCCAGTAACTGTACAATGTATGTTTTCCCTTCAGTACCTAGTAACTGTACAATGTATGTTTTCTCTTCAGTACCCAGTAACTGTACAATGTATGTATTCTCTTCAGTACCCAGTAACTGTACAATGTATACAATGTATGTTTTCCCTTCAGTACCCAGTAACTAGTTGTACAATGTATGTTTTCCCTTCAGTACCTGGTAACTGTACAATGTATGTTTTCCCTTCAGTACCCAGTAACTGTACAATGTAGTTTTCCCTTGAGAACCCAGTAACTGTACAATGTATGTTTCCCCTTCAGTACCCAGTAACTGTACAATGTATGTTTTCCCTTCAGTACCTAGTAACTGTACAATGTATGTTTTCCCTTCAGTTCCCAGTAACTGTACAATGTATTTTTCCCTTCAGTACCCAGTAACTGAACAATGTCCCTTCCTTGAACTGATGCACAGGCCTGGTCTGTCGTTCCAGGAATTGGGCGGGGAGATTTGTTTTCCAGTTGAAACTGTAAGTCCGTGTTGAGAGGTGTACAAATATAGAGACACTGTTATCACTGGTTTCTGGTGAAGGCAGAAGGGTGGGTGTTTTTTTTTCGGGGGGGTTAATGAATTTTCCTTTCGTGTTTTCGAATTCTCTCTCTCTCTCTCTCTCTCTCTCTCTCTCTCTCTCTCTCGCTCTCTCTCGACCACCTCTCTCTCACACACACGCACGCACGCACACACACACGCACACACACACACACACACACACACACACACACACACACACACACACACACACACACACACACACACTGTAAACGACAGGCTATTCTTTTTCTCTTTTTTTCTTCTTTTTTTTTTCTTTTTTTTTTTTAGATATAAAGGTTTCAGTCCAAGGACAAAACTTCCATCAAAAAAGAAAAAAAAAAAAGAAGTCTTCCGACATTATTTGTATAATCTTCCGAAAGATTGCAGATTATCCTGATTATGGTGTTAAGTCACTGAAACGACTCACACTGGTGTCACAGTAATGGACACAGTTCATGAAGTGGTCTTTCCCTCTTTCTCTCATTCCGCTGTATGTTCAATACTAATCATGTTACTTGTTCACATTCCCCATCATTAGGGACCAATGTCGAAAAATCAGATCACCTTTGTCTGTGTGTGTGTGTGCGCGCGCGTGTGTTTACGAGTTTGTGGGCTGCTTGTATACATGTGTGTGTTTGTGTGCATATGCATGTGTGTGCATGTATGTGTGTGTGCGTGCGTGCGTGCGTGTATGTGTGTGCACGTGTGCAAGTATGTGTGTGTGTGAGTGCACGCGCGCGCGTCACTAAGAGCCCCGGTCCATTGTCCAATCTACCATTAGGACAGAACTAGTTACCAAGAGCCCCAGTACATTGTCCAATCCACCATTATGACAGAACTAGTCACCAACAGCCCTAGTCCATTGTCCAATCCACCATTTGGACAGAACTGGTCACCAAGAGCCACAGTCCATTGTCCAATCCACCATTAGGACAAAGGATAGGACCAGTCACTGGTCAGTAGGGGTCGTGTGGAGTTTAAAATACATATACATACATGTAACGTCCACACGGATGTGAGTGAAAAGTTTGATTGGTCGGGACTGCAGGACACACTGTTTCCACTGGCAGTGGTTCTGCTTTACTTCTTTGTCATACGGGTATAAATTTGTGTGCGTTCATGGGTGTGTGTGTGTGTGTGCGTACGTGTGCTGCGTGCTTGCGTGCGTGCGTGCGTGTGTGTGTGTGTGTAGAACCAAAAGTTGTGTACTGTAAACCGAAAAATTCCACCCAGCTAAGGCAGCCAACATGGATCGGCATTTCATTGTTTTACTATCTAATCACAATACAGATATGATAAAGTTTCAAATTTTCCCTGTCTTCATCGCAACTTATCAGCCTCAATGAATATCACGGAATCGCCAAACGCATTTTCGGTTGTAATGCTCCTAGATCAAAACGATCAAACTTCCCTGTGTTCCTCACTACTTTCCAGTTCTGATAAATCGAAACGAACACTACACACAAAAACAGATTTTCGGTGATTTGTTTTAACGGGGTTTTTTGTTTTGTTTTGTTTGTTTGTTTGTTTGAGGGGGGTTTGTGCATGTGTGTGTGTGTGTGTGTGTGTCACCAATGTGGGGCCTGTGTGTGTGTGTGTGTTTTGTTTTGTTTCCGCATTTACAATCAAAATCTGCATTAAACAACAACAACAAAAAACATTTCCCTCCACTTTTCGTCTGTAGACTAAATAATTACATTATCAATCGACCCTTGTCTTTTGCTGTAACAGACTTTGGGTTGGGGGATCAAATGATGTCTCTTCTGCTGATTAGGAATCCAGGGTTGTCATCGCCAACTTTAAAGAAAGAAAAGAAAAGAAGAAAGGGGAAAAAAAGGCGAGGTCTGGGGGTGGGGGTGTGACCCCACTGACACGCACTGACAAAGGCACGACAGGAATTTCCGCGACCATCGAAAGCCGCCATCAATAGCCAGTGACGAAGGTCGTAAAGCGCGCAGTGATCTTGTAAATTATCCCGACTGGGATTTCGATGGGGTTTGAATTGGCGAACTGGCTGATTTCGTGGGGTTCAGACCAGAGAACTGGCTGATTTCGTGGAGTTCAAACCAGAGAACTGGCTGATTTCGGTGGGGTTCAGACCAGAGAACTGGCTGATTTCGTGTAGTTCAGACCAGTGAAGCAGCTGATTTCGGTGGGGTTTAGGACCAGTGAATTAGCTGATTTCGTGGGGTTCAGACCAGAGAACTGGCTGATTTCGGTGGGGTTTAGACCAATAATTTACCGTTTCCTGTCCGTAGTCAAAGAAAAGGAAGCAAAGTTATGGACAGAACACACAGAATGACACTAACTACACTGTCGACGTGTTCAATGCATATGACTATTTGTTGAGGTTACTGAAATAATTAGAATGAACAAGCTGAGTCGACGGAATCATGACAGCCTTCATGGTTGGATACTGTAGGAATCATTCTGCATACGTTACCTTCTTTTGATATAAGTATCTGATCGGTAAAGATGGGAATAGGCTGTAAGGTGAACGTTTAAGTTGTTTGAGTATTAGTGAAATACAGATCAGATGTGGCCAAGACTGTCAAGTGCAAACTAGCAGAATATTTCAATGGATCTGAAAGAATTTTTTTTCGTCTTTTTTTTTTTTTTAAGGTAACGATAAAAAATAACTTATATCAACTTCCGCAGTTTACACGCCGTCTTGAAAGAGGGAGGGGCGGTAATGGAAGACTGTTTTGAAATGAAAGGTGTACCGATAGACAGAGGCTGAAGTCTCTTCATTGGAGATGATGGTGGATAGTGATACAGTAAACTAACATAGCAACAACAACAGCAGTGTGGGACTGACGAATCATTGCGTCACCTTTGGACATGAAACTGAGATGACGTGTCAGGGAGTGCCCCTCTGTGTGTGTGTGTGTGTGTGTGTGCATGAAGAGAAAGGGAGGAGGGGTGAGGGAGGGGTCAGTGTGTGTCAGAGAGGTATCATCCCCGAGGTCGGGGTGAAGGGAAAAACCCAGTAGTCCGTGCAGTGAGCCAGTCCCTGCCGGTTTGATTCACTGCGTTTTTACCTCCCTTCCCTTGATACCCACACGCTCACCCATTACTCTTGGCCGCTACACTGCACATGTACACCACCCCCATCCACCCCACCCCCACCCCCACCCCCGAGCTGCCACAGCCACAGCCACGCTGGTTCCCCTGGTCCCCCACTGCTGATGGCTTCTGTTAGCTGTACAGGCCGTGTGTGTGTGTGTGTGTGTGGAGGGGTAAATAGACGTCGTCATTTCTCATTTCTCTCGATCTTCCTGTGACACTCTCACGGCCCCACTAGAGCCTTGTATTGGACTGGCCCCCGTGAAGTTTGTCCGTGTCCGCGTTACGTCAGTGGCCTGTTGTTGTTGACAGACCGCGAGTCGTAACCCCCACCTCAAGGCCGTGACCTCTCATCAACCCCTGACGTGAGCACCACCTGTGTCCGTCCCCAGGGATGAGGGGAGGGGGGTGGGGTGGGGGGGGGGTAACGTGACGTGACGTGACGTGACGTTACGGGGCTGTGATCAACACGAAGGCTGTTGCCTGTGTCAGCTGGCTGGTTCAGTTACATGTGTGGGCCTGGCTGGTTCACGTGATCACAGAGCGGCGTTCCGTACGGCTGCTGTCGGCTCAGTGTTGATCGCTAGGACCTGAAGGAAGGTCGAGTCGGTGGTGCGTGTGTGTGTTGATCACAGGACTGTCAATGAAGGTGCGTCTCTCTCACTTGCTGTGCTGACTGACTTTTTGCTATTGAGCTCGATAGCGACGCTGTTGGTCACATGATATTACACCTCGGAAATTAGATAACTGCTTTGCGCTCTCAGTGTTGAATTATTTTGATCCAAACTGAAGTGAACACTTCTGAAGTGTGTTTCGCGATGTTGTAAACAGACGGTGTAGTGTTTTCAGTTTGCTTTGGTGATTCTATGGAAACTGTCAATAACTAAACATTCAGTTTAGACTTTGACTACGTGGTTTGGAAAAAGAAAAAGAAAAAAAAAAAGAGTTTACAGCCCAGTTGCATGAAATTATTTATCTCTCGATAATTGACACTACATGTCTGGAGAGAGAAAAACAGAGACATTTCAAGGGATAGAGAGAAGGGGGTGGGGGAGGAAAAGCAGCTAATCGCTAAGGAAAAACAAGAGGGAGGGCAGGAAAGAAAGAGGGAAGCGAAGCCTACAGAAAGACAGAAAGAAGGCCAGACGCCCACACACCCACCCTGAGGCCAACCCCACCCTGTTCTTTCTTTATATAACCGCCTTCCCCAGAAAGGCGGCCAGTTCAGAGGAGAGAGAGACTGGCGGACATCCTGGTGGTGTGTTGCCTCACACCCTGTCACTTCCCGATCACTGACCTCACGTCACAGGCCTCGCCACTCTCTGCACCCTGCTCTCGTGGCCGCTTTGTCAGAAACCCAACTCCCACTTTCGGTGTACTCACGTTTTCGAAACTGAACGCAGGATCTGAAGCTGTTGTGCGTTGTTGCTTTTTTTTTTTCTGGCAAGTTTTCCCTTCGCGTAGCTATTAACAGTGACAGGAGTTTACCGATTTTTCATAACTTTGCGTATGAGGGGTTGTGAATGGTGAAAGCGATTGAAGTGGTGACAGTGGCCGGTATATATAGGGCTGAGTGAGATAATCGCTGTGAACACGTGCCGAGAGCAGTGACTCTGACAGCAACAGCCATGGTGTTGAGTGTGAGTAACCTCTTGTCTTCTGCCTGGTTTAAAGTTCATGTGTACGTGTCACTGTCACGGTGTGTGTGTGTGTGTGTGTGTGTGTTATGAAAGTGTATGTGTGTGTGACTTAGTGTGTTTGTGAATATGTATATATGTGTGTGTGACTAAGTGTGTTTGTGAATATGTATATATATGTTCATCTGAGGACTGAAGCAGGTTGTCGGAAAGCACCATCAATGCTGACGTTCCCAGTGACTGTCATGCAGAGCGGAGCGTGCTGTGGGCCCGTTCTGTCCATTAACTGGAGACTGGATGTAATGGACTCTGGGCTACAGCACTGTGCTGAACAGTGTGTGTGTGTGTGTGTGTGTGTGTCTGTGTGCAGGATTAATATTCCATTGTCAGTGTTTCTGTCATGAGCAAACAGCACGCGGACCTGTGTCTCATTTGTGTAATGTATAGATAGCTAGATAGCTAGCTAGATAGATAGATATTTATTTACATCATATTTTTATTTTATACATATATATATATATATATATATATATATATATATATATACTTCACACACACACACACACACACACACACACACACACACACAGACTAAGCCGGAAACAAGAGACTATTTCAACCAACCCATTGCACCACAGCACTAATGCCACGTAACGGCAGCAGTCCAAAAGGGGAGAGGCCAACCAGAGAAGAAACACAAGCAGCACTGTAGTCGCCCACAGTGACCAGGGAAGCCCCAGTGTCGAGCAGACCAGTCATTGTACTCGGTGACCAGAAATAGCCGGCTGAAGCAATCAGCTCACAGCGTATTTAAAGGCCCATTGCACTCAGCGACACGGGACTCAGCATTGCGCAGTTTATTTCACCCTTTCACGGTTTTCACACTGTTGTCTACCTCCTCGGCCCACGCATTGACCGCAGAGACAAGGTGAAATCTGGACCGTGGTGTGTGGAGAAAGGGGGCTGGGTATTGCCCAACCTATATATCAGTCGGTGAATCAGCTTCCTTTTGGGTATAGTACAGTCGATAAGGGTGTTGGAGGAGAAGGGGTGGGGTGTTGGAGGGAGTGGCAACAAGCACTCACCCCATTAACAACAGTCAGCCCATTAAAAAATACATTCTAGTTTATCATCTGTTTCCGCTAGTTTAATCGCTTGCCGGATTTTATAAACATCCGCAGCAATGCGCACACGCACACACACACACACACACACACACACACACATACATCACGCACCGCACCCCTCACCCTCTCTTTCTCTCTCTCTCTCCATCGATCTATCTTACAAAAATACTCGGCTTGACCATCTCTCTCTTTCTCTCTGCTGAATGTGAGCGTGTCACTCTGTGTGTGTGTGTGTGTGTGAACAAAAAAACCCACTCAGCTGGAGCAGCCAACAAGCATGACAACTTTGCTTAAACACACACACACACACACACACACACACACACACACAAAACCCACAAAAAACGCCAGTTACACAATTGTAATGAAAGGTGCATGCATGTATCAACACGTTGCCTGGCCAGGCAGGCAGGGACAGAGGAAGGGCCGTGACGCAAACAGCGGAGCTGCGCGGCCAATCTTGCAACGCAATAGCGCTCCAGGCTGTGTGTGTGTGTGTGCTCTGTGTGTGTGTGTGCTCTGTGTGTGCGTGTGTGTGTGTGCTGTGTGTTTGCTGTGTGTTTGTGTGTGTGCTGTGTGTGTGTGCTGTGTGCAGCCGCTCTGCCCTTTGTACCCTGCCGTGTTGCGTCAGACCTTTGTAACGCCCGGATAAACATGCCTTGGCGCTGGCTATACTGTGGTCCGCCAGACGCGTCAAACTGAAGAGGCTTGGTTTGCACCACGGACTTATTACATCATCCATATTCACCGTCAGTCAGTTTTGAGTGAAAAACTCCCTGGTGCCAAAAGCACAGGGGAAAAAATGACGTTTAAGAACAGCTGGGATTCCCCTGTGATGTGAAAGAAATATGGCCTGTTCCTACCACTAATAACTAAGAGCAGTAGGTTTGTGAACAGCCGACCCGTGACGCGGTCGCATTTCAGCAACACAGGTGCTTTGCCTGGCTGGTGCCGAGATGCCACACTGGCGGAGAAAGGGGAAGGTCCATGGTTAGCAGTAGGCTGTCTCGCTTTTTTCGTTGCCTCTTCACTTCTGATTGACTGCGGTGATGACTGGTGAACAGGTTGTTGACCGATATTTTACGAGTGCCTGCCACAAGCTGGAAAATAAGTTTCACAGAACATCGTGTGGATACTATACAGGCCTGTGAGTTCCGTGCATTGTGCGTAACTACTTCCTTCTAAGCGCGTGTGTTGTGTGCGTGCGTGCGTGTGCGTGCGTGCGTGTGTGTGTGTGATGAAATTCAGCTCCACAATCCTGTCCCACTGACATACCAGTCAGACTAAGCATGAGTCAGTGTTTATCCTGTCATGTAAAACAATCAGTTGAAGCCTTTGATTTTCCTGTCACAAAGACAAACTTTATCCCTTGGGCTGTTGGGGACAAAAATAAAAGCCATTATTGGAACCTTTTTTTTTTTCTTAAAGCTTTCAAAATGAGAGTGAAAGAGGGCTGGAATTAGTAGTCCAATCAACATTAAAACTTCTCAACATGGTGGGATGACAGTTTTATTGACATTTATTGCAAACTTCCTTCCTATTTTTATCAGTTATATCTCAGTGGTTCATCATTTATCGTTTTTTCCCCAACAAACATCGCTGCCGTGACTGATACTATTTTAGTGATCAGAGTTTCCGTCGCTGTGGTTTGAGAGCAGAGCTACAATGTTCACTTGAGTTGTCTTGAGAGAGAGGCAGAGCCACAGAGAGAGGGGGCCAGGGGCAGAAAGAAGGGGTGGGGTGGGTTTGGGAGAGGGGCTGGAGGGGAGGGGGGGGGGGCATGCCCCAAAACGATACACAGAGGTGAAGAGCGAAGGCGGTGACGGAGTCAGTGAAGCGTCAAGAAGTAGTGCTGAATGGTTGGCAGTGTGAACACGTCACACCAGGCTCCAACCTGTCCTGACCATGCTGAGCCGATCTGTTTGACCTCGTTTCCCCCTCAATTATCTCTCTCTCTCTCTCTCTCTCGCTCTCTCTCAGAGCAATATCAAGAGACGTATTACAAAAGGCATGTACAGAGAGAGGGTGAGAGAGAGAGAGCGCATTGCACAATCTTGTCAACACGGAACACACATAGTGGTTGTGCCCTCGAGGACTGCACACAAATGATATTCGGACAGAGAGCGTCGCTACACTGAGAGTGCAATACACGTGTTTGTTTGTTTTTTTGTTTGTTTTTTCTGCCTGCCATTTTTTTTGGTTTCCTGTCGAAGTGGATTTTCCTACAGAGTTTTGCCAGGGAAAACTCTTTTGTTGCCGTGGGTTCTTTTACGTGCGCTGAGTGCATCCTGCACATGGGATCTCGTCTTATCGTCTCATCCGAATGACCAGACGCTCAGTTTGATTTTCCAGTCAAACTTGGGAGAAAGGGCTATTGTGGGATTCGAAGCGAAACTCTCACGGACTCTCTGAATTGGCAGATAAACGTCTTAGCCATTCTGTCACATTGACGTCATACGCCTGTTGCTGGGCTACGCTTGACCACCACTCAGTGTCTGGTGGAGGGGGAGAAAATACTGGCGACTGTGGGATTCGAACCAGTGCGCTCAGATTCACTCGATTCTTCGGTGGACGCGTTACCACTATGCCAACACTCCATGTCTTCGCTCGTGGGCTGTCCCACATTCACTCGTTTGCACGAGTGGGCTTTTACGTGTATGAGCGTTTTTACCCCACCATGAAGGCAGTCATACTCCATTTTCGGGGAAACTTATCAGCTGACGAAAAGGAAGCTACTTCCTTTCTTTGCCCCGTCCCCACCTTTCTGCACTCTCTGCACCCTCTCTCTCTCTCTCTCTGTCTGTCTATCTCTGCCTCACTCTCTATCTATATATCTGTCTCTTCCGCACTCTCTATCTGTATCTCTTCCTCTGTGTCACTCTATCTCCACACACACACACACACACACACACCTTCCGCTGCCCTCACACACACGCAACAGAGATAGGGGTGATAACCCCCTCCACCCCACCCCACCCCAAAAAAGTGTTGTTTGGAGTCGGTGACTGCTACATTGTGGTGTCTTGGGGAAACCAGTCCGGCTTCACAGTAAGCCCCCACCCCACCCTCCACCCCCCCATTTCACAGGTCGGGATTAACCGGCGCCGGGCAGTAAAGGGGGACAGAAACAAATGGACAACTTCCAGGCCCCGTCTGGCGGCGCCAGTCAGCTCCATTTACCTCCCCTGGCCAGCCATCAGCCAGTCTTCGCCACATGAAATTGGGGAGACGTGGACAGCCATTCTGTCTCGTTGGCCTGTCGCGCTGGGGGTACCCCAGGGAACGGCGCTCACTCCTTGCCTCTTCACTGCCTGAGACGAGTGGTCCGCCAGTGGAGCCAATAAATGAGTCTGCCCTCACCCCTCATTTGCCCGTCTGGCCAGCTGGAGCACAGCGCCGGGTGAGGGCGGTGGTGGAGCTCTTGTGTTGTGTGGTTGTGGGGTGATGGATACTTGGGGACAGCACACGGCCTTGTTTGTGGGAATTATGTCTGAACACTGAAAACAGGGCAGTGTTTGATTCACCTGTTTCTCCACTGTCCCGCCCTCACCCCTCCAATCTGCTTCCTACACACGCACACACACGCACACACACACACACACACACACACATCATGTACACGCATCACATAAAGGTGTACTCCTTGTGGCGGTGAAGTCAAGACATGTCGCCCCGCCCCTCCTCCTCGCCTCCCCATTGCGACGAAAGTCCCGGCGAACTGAAAGAGAAAGACCGTCAGCTCGCATGATGCGCTACGTTGGCGCGCGCCGGGCCGGAAATACCATGTGACGTCACGGTCCATAAATTGCATCGAGGCCAGGCCCAAGGCGGCACTGATGACGTCTGTTTTTGCGGGCGGGAATACCGAGTGCATTTTTTGTCGCTGACAGCCATGCTGACATTTTCTTCCTTCACATTGTCGGCGTCTTCTGTTCACATGTGGTAACCTGTCATCTTATCTCCTGCCGCCAGGTTGCTTTTATTGACGTCTTTCAATCCGCTAATGAAGCGACATTGTGAGAGCAGCGTCAACAAGTCTGTTTCTCAAGAAAAGTCGTTAATTCCAAGGCCGGTGAAACTCAGAAGAAAACCGTCTCTAGTTTGCGTAAGAACTTCGGTTGAGTGCTAGACTGGGCAATAATTTCAAAACAATGAAGTGATTTTGTGACTAAAAAGCAAACAAGAACCTTTGTTCAAATAAAAATAAGATTAAAAAAACAAACTTTTTTTTTTTCAACGAAAGAAAAACCGCTATTCACTGTCAGTAAAGAAGCTTCCTAAACTCGACGTTCAGGCGACAGCGACACACAAAACCCTGACGTCATAAGAAAGTTGAATAACCCAGGAAACTCTGACGTCATTACAAAAAAAAATGGCTGAAATATTTACCACGGCCTGCCCTTCTGCCATTAACTGAAAGTCTCGCAGATGTGTATCGTTTTCTTCCCAATCGATAGCATGCCTCCATTGTGGGTTTGAGGGGTGGGGGGGTCTCGGCACAGGAAAACAGTAAAGCTGGAAGGACAGGGAGCGTGACTGGATCATAGTCATTGTTCTACAGGTGGTCAGCTCTTGTCAACATGTGCAGAACCACGTGACTGTGGCGCTGGTCACAGATTGGCCGCTTCTCCCACACATGCCACCCGCAGACGTCCTTTCCCAACATCACGTGCATTTTTTCTTTAATGCAAACCAGTGGGCTGGCATCACGTGTCACGATCCGCAGTTAGTAACATGAAGCTGTTCCGTTCTCAGTTACTAAGTTCTGCTTGAAGTACCGATCTAAAATAGAAACCATGGGCTGTGTGATCCAGCATTGGAAAGATATCGAGCCTTTATAAGAAGTCTTTGCGGTGTCCATTGTATCATTTTAAAAAGAAGCCCAAATACTGCCTAACAATAAAATGCCGAGGTCAAAGTTGTACCTGAAGTATCAAACACTGAAACGAAGTCAAAATAATACATGCAGTGTTGAGTTTTTAAAAACCACATTCTCATTGTGTCTGAAGTGTTCAGCTTTTGTTGTGCCGGCAGTGTGGGGTATTTAGAAAAGGGACAAAAGAAAGGGAGAAAAAGCGTACAGTGTGCTCAGTTAAACGTTTCAAAGAAGCTTGACTTCGGAAGTGTGACTTGATGCTTGATAGACTGGGGCTTTTTTTTTCTTTTTTTTTCTTTTTCTTTTTTTTTTTACTGAATTACAGTGGCAGTTTTGTTGATTGAATGATGGGAGAGAGTGGAAGGTTTTACGAAATTGCAATGACTGTTTCTATTGATTCAGTGATGGGAAAGAGGGGAAGGGGAAGGATGCTGACATTTTTTACGAAATTGCAGTGACTGTTTTTGTTGATTCAATGATGGGAAAGAGGGGAAGGATGCCGTGGTGATGAACGCTGACGGGCTGTGTGCTTGTTGCAGATGGCAGCAGAAGACGACCACAACCACCAACGCCTTGTGATTGCCTGCGGAGAGAGCGGTCCCGAAATGGAGCAGACCGGAGAGGTGGACAGCATCACTGCCACCAGTCTCCCTCCTCCTTCCCCGCCCTCCAGCCACCAGAGACCCGGCCTGGATCCCTGTGACGATACAGACGACGTCAAAACGGTCTTTCTGACCAACGGCGGTGCAGTGGCGGACTGCGCAGAGCCCGTGAGGAGGACGTCACCTTTTAATGGCAGCCACAGTGCCGCGCTAAAGGAGGAGCCACGTGACTTTGCTGTCTACATCAAACAGGAAGAAGAGCTGGACGCCCCCCTGGATTTCTCCATCAAGCGCAAAGACTCACCGTGTGACAGTGTGAAGGAGGACTGTGGAAGCCCGTCCACCACCACCACCACCACCAGACCACCTCCCTGTTCCCCCTTCTCCTCCCCTTCCTCCCGCCTGTCCCCCGACACCAACCTCCACCAGACCCTATCTCCCAGCCATCACGTCAATGGGGACAGCAGCCGTGAAGAGCAAGGTCAAAGTCACTCAATGTTCAAGTCCCCCAGCCCCAATCACGTCAAGTCAGCGGCAGTGTCCAAGCTGACCTCCAAGCTGTCCTCAGGGTCTGCCGCTGTGGGCGGACTGGGCGTGCTGTCCGAGGAGGCGGGAGGCGTGACGCCGGCAGCCCTCAGTGCCGTCATGGGGCAGAACGGCTCCCTCAGCCCTGTGCCCACCCTGCTGGGAGAAGCTCGCAAACTGCAGGCCGCTAGCGGGGTCAAGGTGCAGCGCCCATTCAAGGCATACCCCAAGGAGGTGCTGAGGATGCCTCTGGGCTACCTGGGACTGCCCGGCGTCAGCCCCTTCCCCGGCGTGGACCCCAGCTTTGTGCAGGGCATGGCGGTGCTGCCCGATGACCTGATGACGGTGTACAAGCAGCAGACGGAGCTGCTCAAGGAGCGGGAGAAGCAACTGAAGACCACCACCACCACCACTACCACCAAGAGGGGTTCCAGGTCACCCCCGTCATCCGCGCTGTCTCCTTCCTCCAGCGGCGCCAGGAACCATGTGACCCACACCTCACCCCCACCCCCTGCCGCCCTGGGCCTGCAGTCCTCATTGCCGGGCACTCACACCGACTCCCCCTCGCCAGGGGCGACTGCAGGGTCCCAGGCATCCTCCTCCTCCCAGCCCCACGACCAGGCCCCGCCAGGTGACTACAGCCCCTCCGCTCTCCCCGCGTCCAGCGCCGCCGCCATCGTGTCGTCCACCAGCTCTGTCAGCACCAACGGAAACAGCCGCAAACGGCCCCGCAACTTCCCCGACGCGGAGAAGGACGAGGCGTACTGGGAGAGACGGCGGAAAAACAACGACGCCGCCAAGAGGTCACGTGACGCGCGGCGAGCCAAGGAGGACGAGATCGCCATCAGGGCGGCGCTGCTGGAGCAGGAGAACCTCCGGCTGAGGGTGGAGGTGGCCACGCTCAAGACAGAGACTGCCCGCCTGCGCTGCCTGCTCTACAAGACGTAGCAGACTGTGAGATCACCAGCCACGGTGTCAGGGAATTTGTGGCGGAAACTCCTTCATACCATGAACTTGTTTATCACTGCCCCACAAGCATTAGCGCCTGACTGTATGTGTGCTGTCATTGGAAGGACATGACATGGGGCTGACCAACAGACTGTGTTCAGACAGGGCTGTCGTCACCTGTCTGACCGCCTGGCTGCCCACACTAACAGGGACTGACCACCAAATCCCACCATAGTGACCACATGGAGGTTCTGACCTGTCTGACCTGCCTTTTACTCTATGCTCTGCTTCTACACTCCACGTCCACAGCATACACACCTCTCGCCGCTGTCACTTTCTCTCTATGCCCCTCAGGCCCTGGGCAAAACCAGCTTCTATGCAGAGTCTGTCTTCACTGGACAATCATTATCTTACCATTCCCCAAACCCTCCAATCAAACGATCATGAGCTGGAACTGTTGGGGGAAGAAATTACAGTATCAAATCCTCTCTCTTCTCAAACATTTTTTCTGACTCACTGCTAGATTAAATCATATGGTAGAAATTCACACATAACATGAGCCTTTATCTCGGAATGCTTTGTGGGTCTGAGTTAGCACAGGAACAGACAGGTCTATCAGAAGAAGAATAAGACACAGGGACAGCAGATGACACACAGTACCGACCTCAGTCTGTTTGAACACAGTCTTAGAGAAAGGACATGTGGCGCTAACCATTGTGTTTCAGCCGTTTTCCCTCCGTCATGTACACTGATCACAGTACAGTGACTTGTTGGATTGTTGTCAGCACTGACACGAGTTACTGGTGAGAAAAGCATACTGTTTTCAATCGTGAGCCACAGTCACTGAATGGTACTGATGATCTCAGCCTGTCTTGAGTGGAAGGAGCACAGCATGCAGTTTCCAGATCTCTGGCACAGTTCGGTAACACACTGAAGAAGGTCAGGGTGAACGTGGCTCTCCTTTCAGTGTCACATGGATTCCCTCCCTTGTTGACCTGCTGCAAACTCTCTACCTCTCGTTGTGTCCATCTGATACCAGAAACGTAGTGATTGCTACAGGGAGATAAGAAATGCACTTGACCACAAGAACAATGGACAAAATATGTGATGTATGTGTGTATATGATGTACGTTTTGCTGCACGGACAACAGACTACACTACATGGACTTCACGGGTTTCATCAAACTGCCGCCATAAAGAGTACTACTATGCTTCACATACAATTTGAACGGGTTTTCTGAAGAAACGTTTGAAAACTATGTTGTCGTTTATTGTTTGTTTTGTTTTTTGTTGTTGTTGTTGGGTTGTTGTTTTTTACGTTGCTGCCTCAGAAAATAAGTTCAGTGAAGTTTTGTACACTTCATGTTAGGAACACTCAGTGATTTGTGGTGCCACCGCTTCAGGGAAAAAAGTATGTATTCTGCGGTGGTGCTCAATACTCTACCTCTTCAAGAAACAGAAAATCCATGCCCCAAAAGGGCCACACTTTATTGCCACATGAAAACCTCACTGGATTATATATATTTGTGGATAATATTATGTATTGATTATATGTTGTACAATTTTAGTTAACACGATGGATTGTTTATTTTGACGTCCATATTCATGGAATACGTAGCTACTGTCTTGTTTTCCTTGTCCAACGTTAGTGAAGATGTGAAGTGTATGGTAGTGACTGTCATCAGCACACAGCTGGCACTGGGGACTGGGGTTCCAGTACTTCCTGTTCTCAACTGCACGTCCTCTACCTCACAGAGTACCATGCCTCCAGGACCGTGTCCAGCTAACAAAGCCAAGCCTGCCCTCTCCCCCCACCTGGATCCCCCCCTTCCCTCATCCCTCCCCCCCCCCCTTCTCATCCCTCACGGAAAACCTACCCAGCTGTCACAGCATCACCTGTTGTCTTTCTTTATCGCCCTCCCCCCTTCACACACACACACACACACAGAGAGAGAGAGAGAGAGAGAGGCGCAAACTCGGCTCAGCATTACTATGTTGAAGACTGAATGTTCTCTACTTTGGAGAAAATTTAAAAAACTGATGATGGTGACAAAGGAATTGATGAAAATAATGTTTATGATAAAAGACAGTGGCTTCTCACTATTGTAACTAGTTACCAGGTGAGTTTTTGAGGTCCCCCCTCCCCCACACTATCATTTTTCAGTTTCAAGGTGGTGTGAAAGCATGCAGACTCATCTATTTATGCTACACAACATCTGCTGTAAAGAAAAGGAGTAGAGATCTATATACGGCGAGACTTAAGTTTTTGAAAATACTATATTATAATAGATAAGTCAATAAACAAAGGAACAATTTCTCCCCCAAATCAAATGACTAAAGTGTTGGTGGTTTGTGTCATGATCCAAGCCTGGTTTTCACCTGACCATGGATAACCCACAGACTTAACAGGTAATCTATGGAAATCTCTTGTATCAGTGTGCAGGAAACTAGTGACAGTACTGAACAAAGACACTGTTCACAACTGAGACCCTTTTTACAGGCAACAAAACAGGGCTTAGCCTTTCAGTCTGCACTAAGAAGGACTCCTTGCACTCGTTTGACCTTTTTCTTGTGGGTAAACTCTCTCTCTCTCTCTCTCTCTCTCTCTCTCTCCATTCCATTCAGCGGCTCCATTCCATTCAGCGGTTAGTGTTGTGGACAGTCAGCTGTACGCTGTGATACTACCT
>NC_134879.1:38245460-38370460 GCF_041734735.1 Babylonia areolata
TACTACAGTGTCACGGTTACAACAGTCTCGACAGAGAAATAATAATGCCTTGCACTACGTTTTCGCTGTACTTATAGTATGGACGCAGAGAAACATCGTCGTCTGTGTAGCCTTGTACTGTAGATTACGTTCCTCACCAAACAACATATCTGGACCCAACACGTAGTGAGTACTCTTCACCCAGGTGCTTGTTGCCTATTTCTGGTCTACCCAGCGCTAAGATGACTAATCCACTTAAACTCACGAATCTTTTTTTTCTTTTTTTTTTTCTTATTCTTCTTTCTTGTTTGTTGCCTTATTCTGGTCTTCCCAGCGCTAAGGTGACTAATCCACTCAAACTCACGAATCTTTTTTTTTAACAGTTTAATTTCAGTTTCAAGGATGTGTCAAAGCGTGAGGAATTATCCATGTACGCTACACATTATGTGTGTTCGTCCGTCGGGATCGACGAGGACCATCTAGTCATCCTGGGGGTGGGTGGGTTGGGCTCTGTGGGTGCGCAGATGACTGGTCAGGCCAATCCGCGCCCGGAAGGTTCTGACGCAGTGTGGACAGGGGATGGTGGCGGCTGTCGGGGACTTGCTGGCACTGCTTTTCCTGGCCTGTCTGCTGCAGCAATTCTGTTGGCCTCACAGGATTTGGCGCCTTTGTGGACAGCTGAACGCCACTTTGGTCTGTCCATTGCATTCAGCTCCCATGTGTCGTGGCTGATGTTGAAGGCCTTCAGAGAAGCTTTCAGAGTGTCTTTGAAGCGCTTCTTTTGGCCTCCATGGGAGCGCTTGCCATGTTGGAGTTCGCCGTACAGCAGTTTCTTGGGGAGCCGGTGGTCTGGCATGCGAACTACATGGCCTGCCCAGCGCAGCTGGGCCTGCATCAAGATGGTGTAGATGATGGGCAAGTTTGCACGAGTGAGCACCTCTGTGTCATGGATCTTCTCTTGCCACTTTATGCCGAGAAGTTTTCTGAGGCTGGTGGTGTGGAAGTGGTTCAGCTTTTTGGCGTGGCGTTTGTAGACCGTCCATGATTCACATCCATAGAGCAGTGTGGTGAGAACTATGGCCTTGTATACTTTGAGCTTCGTCTCCAGGGTGATGCCTCTCCTGTTCCAAACGTTCTTATGGAGTCTGTCGAAGGCAGCACTGGCTTTGGCGAGTCTGGCATTCACCTCGTCGTCGATGACAACTGTGCGAAAGGGTGTACTGCCCAGGTATGTGAACCTGTCACCGCGTTCAGTCGTTGCCCGTTGATGAAGATGTTTAGTTCAACGTAAGGCTTTCCTGGAGCTGGCTGGTGCATCACCTCAGTCTTCTTTGTGCTGATTGTGAGGCCAAAGTTGTCACAGGCAGCAGAGAACTTGTCGACACTGTGTTGCATGTCAGCTTCGGAGGCAGCGTTGAGAGCGCAGTCATCAACAAACAGGAAGTCGTTGACGGTGTCTGTCCTCACCTTGGTTTTTGCTTGAAGCCTCCTGAGGTTAAAGAGTGAGCCATCTGTGCGGTACCTGATGCCAATGCCTACGTCAGCGTCTCTGAAGGCATCTGTCAGCATGGCTGAAAACATGAGACTGAATAGGGTGGGGGCAAGAACACACCCTTGCTTGACTCCGTGGGAGACAGAGAATGGTTCTGAAGTCTCTCCGTTGTCTTGGACTCGGGCCAGCATCCCATTGTGTAGTTGCTGTATGATGGTGATGAACTTTCTGGGACATCCGTACTTCGCCATGATTCTCCAAAGGCCATCTCTGCTAACAGTATCGAAGGCCTTGGTCAGATCGACATAGGTGGAGTAAAGGTCGGCGTTCTGTTCCTGACACTTCTCCTGGAGCTGCCTGGCAACAAACAACATGTCGATAGTCCCGCGTTCTTTCCGGAAGCCACACTGGCTCTCTGGTAGGAGACCTTGCTCAAGGTGCGCAATGAGACTGTTGAGTATCTGGCCAGAGTCTTGCCTGCGACGGACAGCAACGATGGTTGTCACAGGCCTGACGATTTCCTTTGCGCTTGTACAGGTGTGTAATGGAAGCGTCTTTGAAGTCCTGTGGAACTGCCTCATGCTGCCAGATGAGCTGGAACAGCTGATGAAGCTTCTCAGTCAGCGCCATACCACCTTCTTTGTAGACCTCAGCTGGAATGCAGTCTGAGCCAGGGGCTTTGCCATTGGATAGCATACGGATAGCTTTCTGGGTCTCCTCCAAAGTTGGAATGGCATCCAACGACTCACTGACTGGCATCTGGGGGAGTCGGTCAATGGCTTCATCATTGATGGTGGAGGGGCGGTTCAGTACGCTGTCAAAGTGTTCAGCCCATCTCTCAAGGATCCCGTCCTTGTCAGTGATCAAGGTAGAACCATAAGCACTGAGGAGTGGAGCAGATCCGGAGGTGGTGGGACCGTAGACTTCTTTCAGGCCGTCATAGAAGTTCTTCATGTCGTTCCTGTCTGCAAAGCCCTGGATCTCATCAGCTTTGTTGCTCAACCAGGAATCCTGCATCTGTTGCAGCTTCAGCTGGATGGTGCTGCGTGCGCTCTTCAGTATGTCTTTCTTTGACTGTGACTCGGGATCTTCAATGTGGGCTCTGTAGGCTTGCCATGCTGCCTCCACATTCTGGTTGTCCAGCACGGTGGACTCAAGGCGTTCCTCCAGGGTGTCAGCAAAGCTCTGCTTGATGTTGCCTAGCTCCAGCTTGTTGATATTCAGGCGTTTGAGTGCTTTCATGCCCTGAGGCCGTCTCTTGGGCTGGATGCGGAGGTTGAGCTTGGAGACGATAAGGCGGTGGTCTGTCCAGCACTCGGCGCCGCACATAACCCTCGTGACTCGTACGTCCTGTCTGTCCCTCTTCCTGACGATGACAAAGTCGATGAGATGCCAATGCCCAGAGCGAGGATGCATCCATGACGTCCTGTTACGGGTAGGGAGGCAGAAGATGGTGTTTGTGATAAGAAGATCGTGCTCACCACATGTCTGGAGAAGTAGTTTGCCATTGCTGTTACAGTTACCAACCCCATGCTTCCCAATCACGCCTTCCCTGGAGGTGCTGTCACAACCAACTCTCGCGTTAAAGTCACCAAGAATGATGAGCTTTTCTGCGTTGGGAACAGTGGTGATGACAGCGTTCAGGTCCTCGTAGAACTTGTCCTTGATCTCATCCGGGTTGGTCATGGTGGGCGCGTAGGCGCTGACAAGGGTGGTAAACTTCTTCCCTTTGCATATAGGGAGTTTCATCGTCATCAGGCGATCGTTCACTCCTTTCGGGGGGCCAGCCAGCTTGCCAACGAGGGTTGTCTTCACTGCAAAGCCAACTCCAGCCTCACGTCTCTCTTCAGGTCCACGACCACTCCAAAAGAAGGTGTAGCCTGCGCCTCGCTCACAGAGTTCGCCTTCTTCTGCCAGTCTGGTCTCACTTAAGGCAGCGATGTCGATGTTGTACCTGGCTAATTCACTCGCAATGAGTGCTGTGCGTCTCTGTGGTCTGGCCGAGTCGCCTCTGGCCAGAAGCGTACGCACGATCCATGTGGCAATGGTCAATGGGGTGCTCCTTGTTTTTTTCTTTCTTTCCTTTGTGTGTCGACCGCTTGAGTAGAGTCCCCGTCAGCCGCGGTATGCTGACTAGGGTGGTGTGGAGCAGGCAATGTTTAGGGCACCTTTTCTAGCCCCTTCCTCATGCCATGGAGGTGAGCAGTGCTGTCCTGAAGAGGGCTGCTCAGTCGCTCAGGGGGCTGCCGATCTCCACTGCTGCTCCAGTCGGTGAAAAACGACCCTATGGCCTGAGCCGCCTGTGTGCAGGTCCGCGGCTACGACTGCCAGTGTACCCACACCTGTCGCTTCGTCGCTCGCCTGTCGCCACAGGGCTTTGGAAAAATGATGGTATGGGATGAAGGATGACTGATGACTTGCGCGATGACTTTGTTTATAGTGAGGAGGAGTTGCGCACCGTCGACCTCACTCTCTTGTCCGAGACCGTCTGTATCCAGTGACAAGACGAGGTCAAGACGACTGGAGATGGAAACGGATGCAGTGGATGACCAGGATGTCCTATGTGCCTCATCCTGCCTTCAGCACTCCACAGTGCTCTGCTGCAACCGCCTTCCTCTCCGTTGAACCATGAAGGTTTCTTCCGCAGAGTCCGCCGGATCCAGTCTTCACATGCTTGGGTAGACAAGCCCTAACTCACCGAGGGTTTGAGACCCGTCGGTTACCCTCACCTAGTTTAGCCAACCTGTCAAAGCCGTTGCCCGGGGGTTGGGCGCTGCCGCATGCTAGCAGCTTCTAGGACCCATTGGTGAGAGCTGGGTGCCGGTGGAGACCAACAGAGGACGAACCACTCCCGGAAGAGCGTGACAAGCCCCCGCCCCCCCCCCCCCCCCCCCCCCCCCCCCCCCCCCCCCCCCCCTCCTCGAGGTACTACCCCTCCCGTGCACCCCCTAACCCCCTAACATCTGTCATCTGTATATATACAACAATAATATAGTAAGCAAACAACTATTGACGGAACCGTTGCTTGCATATTTTGTTTTGAAAGCAGGCTAAATGGAGGCTTTTCATCATCAAACACACTTAACTCGATTTCTTCAACCAGATGTGTATCACAAGATCTCAGTTTTGACTAATCTAAAACCCAATACACATCAGACACACATAGCAGTACATTTGTGGTGAATCTGCCAGTTCCCTCTTGCTTGCTTCGTCAGTTTCTTTGGAATGTTGAACATATCACATAACTCGTGCTTCTGACAATGTGTCGGTTTGCCAGGAAATGTTGCATTGAAAATTTTCCAAAGTCTTGTCCATGTCTCTTTCGGTGCCTCCAGTTCAAGCAGATGCAGACGACAATACAGTTACCACCTTTTTCGTTCAATTGAAGCCGGCTAAAAAGCGGGGAGGAAAACTGAACAGCCAAAAGCTGTGGACGGAAGTGTTTGTAACTTTCGTTGTTATTCTTTCAACACAAGAACACGACAGACGAGGAAGGCATGTCACTCAAGGATTAGCCTTCGGCCAAACTAAGAACGTATGTGGTGTGTGCATAAGCTGACAATGGGAGCGGGAATCAGTGACTCCAACATATCGTGCACCTTGGTTGCTGTTGTTGCATGCTTGCTTTTTTTTGCTTTTTGTGTGTGCTTTTTTAATGCCCAGTGCAAACCGAAATTACACTGCCTCTACGATAACTTCATGTTAGACTACGTTCTGAAACTGGCATGTGTAATTCATCTGCATATCAAGTTGTGTGTGTGTGTGTGTGCGGGTCACAAGAACAACAATTACATTTAATATTGGATGGGTGGTTTTTTTTCTGTGCGGAATGTTGTGATTGCAATGAAATGTCACTTTTTGTTGTTGTTGTTTTTTTGTCGTTGTTGTTGTTGTTGTTGTTTTTTATTTTTGTTTTTGTTTGGTTTTTGGTTTTTGTTTGTTGCTTTTTTGCTTTTTTTTGGAGGGGAGGGGTCGTTGGGGGGGGGGGGGCGGCTTTTGTTTGTTGCTGTTGTTGGTGGTTTAATTATAATTTAGCTTCAATTTAAACAATTGGAACTTTATTTTTCTAATCGGTCCTATTTCAAATTGACCGGTAAGTTTGGAGTGGGAGGGTTGGAGGGCAGATAGTGGAAGTCCTAATGTTTGTTCACGTGGTGTTATTTTGAACAGACAGTGCACGTGCACAGAGAGAGACAGAGAGAGGGGGGGGGGCTCCCACCCCACCCACACCAGCCTTTCTCTGTCACAGAGTGACTGTTTCGAGTCTTGTCCCAGTTATGCGTGATGTCCCATGTTGTGTGTGGTTCTCGAATTGCACGTGCGATTGTGACGGTGAGTTTTGGACAGGTGAGAATCAAGTGAGAGTGTATGTGTGAACAGTTTTGTGTGTTGTCTGTGTTTCTGACACAGGCACGCACACCACCCCCTTCAGTTCCCTGCCCCTCCACGCCCTAAATCTCTCTCTTTCTCCCCCTCCCCCTCCCCCCGCCCTTCCCCACGTGGCCAGGACAGCCATTGTGAAGCACAAACAGCTGACGTCCTGCCCCGCTCTGATTGCCCGTGCAGCAGCTGACAGGGAGGTCAGGGGTAAGCAGGGTGAGGAATGGGGATGGGGGGGGGGGGGGAGGGGGTTGAAGGTCACTTACCTCTCCTGCGTCACTGCAGTCCTGCAAAACAAGGCTTTGAACCGTTAGGGACTGGGGGGTGGGTGGGTGGGTCCTCCCCCTCCCCCACCCGTCTTTGTCCCCGCTGTATTCTTGATTTACACACCCTATAACCGCCTCCCACTTTTGTCCCCCACCCCCACCCCCCAACTTTCTGTATAATTATGAGTTAGTTTGTCTTTCTATCGCTTATTTGAAGTTCATTTTGAACTTGTTTGTGTTTGTTGGTGGGTTTTTTTGTTTGTGTGTATGTGTGTGTGTGTGTGTGTGTGGCTGTTGTTATTTTTCAAAGCATGATTTCGATTTTGTCACGTATTATGTAACAGCTTGTTTGGTATTTGTTTGTTTCTCTGTTTGCGTGTGCATGCCTGCGTGTGTGTTTCAAAAACCTTTATTCATAGAAACACCAACGCAGCTGTACAACAGACAATTAAAAGCATAAGCTAACATAATAACCGTGCTCTAAAATGGACACATGTCGATAAACTGGCTGCAATTTTATATATATATATATATATATATATATATATATATATATATATATATATATATATATAACATTAAGTACATAAACTGGAATGAAATACTGAAAAAAGAAATAGTGAAACAAGTCGGGGGAGGGGGCCGAAGGTAGAGAAGGGGTGTGTGTGGGGGGGGGGGGGGGCGGAGGGAGCTCAAAATGATACATACACTACCTACACATTGCATATTTCAGGTTGCCAGATATCCAGATTAATATTGTGTGTCTGTGTACGTGCGCGCGCGCGCGCGTGTGTGTAACGTGTTTCCCAACTATACACTTTAGATTTTTTTCTTGTATATATATATATATATATAGAGAGAGAGAGAGAGAGAGAGATTCTACATAGGTTGCGAACTGTATGAAAAAACACACAAATGTTTATCTAACTGGAAATTTTAAAACTACTATTGTTTTGGCTCGCCTCTCTTTCCGTCTTTGAAGGCTATGTCTCCTTCAATCCGATGCACCAAATACGAACACACTGATCCTACAACAGTTAAAGACCATGCATTGTCACATTAATTTATCTTGCATTGGCATTTAATTATATAAATAATTTACAATACCTTATAGAAGTTGAAAGCTGTAAAATAATATTGACAAATTACAAATCTGCCCGCTGTGTAGCTGTGCTGGGATCTTCCTTCCAATGTCGACGCGTTGCCCGTTCACAGGAGTTTCAATTTCAGTTTCAGTTTTTCAAGGAGGCGTCACTGCGTTCGGACAAGTCCATATACGCTACACCACATCTGCTAAACAGATGCCTGACCAGCAGCATAGCCCAACGCGCTGAGTCAGGCCTTGAGTGCATGCGTATATATCAGTGTACCAATCAGGATGAAGAAAGAACTGAAAATAGAAATAAATAAAAAATGTAACTGTGGTTATTTTTCCCACTTGCTCTGAGCAACAACACAGGAAAACGAGTTCAATACTCCATCGTCCATCTACCTTTCAGCGCCAAGGAGAATTTATCCCCATCGATATCAGGTATTTTGTTATGAACGGCTGATGATTCAGTCAGCAACCTTGTGTGTGTGTGTGTGTGTGTGTGTGCGTGTGTTGTGTTGTGCTGTGCTGTGTTGTTGTTTCTCATTCCCTCCCACCCCCCACCCCTCTAAGACGGCCCCCACCTGAAGGGACTGTGACGACCTTGTGATCAGCCAGGCGTGTCCTGATTTGTCGCACGTGGAACAGCCGGCCAGAGAAAGGCGCTCAGTGATCAATCATTCACACACCCTAATTAATCATTAATAAACAGTCCGCCATCAATGGGCGCTGTCATCGGCAGTCCTGGCACCAGTGAAAAGCAGCATTGTGCCCGCGACAGCAGTTGGCTGTCTCAAGGTCGTTGACATGGTCACGTGGCCTGTCACGTGGCCAACGGGGCATAATGGCGGACTATGGCGTTCAGAACGGGCGCTTGGAATGGTTAATTTAATGTGGCGGTGTGCAGAATAAAGAACGAGCTGGCAAGGGGTGGGGGTGGGGGTGTGTGGACGGGCAGGGGACGGGGCAGGCAGCCAAGTGTGAAGCGGGTGAATAATTCCTCTTGCAGAGGGTGGACAGGTCCCATACTGTTAGCCACTGCCCTCCATTCCCGTCAGTCAGTCACCATCACTGTCAACATGGCCACAACTGCTCCTTTCTCTGCTCGGGCTTGAACCGCTCCCAGAGAAAAAAAAGAAAAGAAAAAAAACAGCTTGCAGTTACAGTCATAACACAGGGCAATGATGACAATGAAAGTGTAATTACACGGCAATATCGAGTCTGCTGGATATAGGGAGGTAATTTCATGCAAGGCGGCTCTCGCTCAACAGGCTCCTTCCGGGCCTCTCGAATGATTGGTCCTACCAGTCAATACTTTAACAATACCGTACTGACTGATGTTATTATCAGTGTTTCAGTCTCACACTTCTCTTTCTCCTGCATCCACTTAATTAACACTTTAAACAGAAGCCTAGATGTCTTCGTTGAGTACGTCATTCCAAACAGCAAGTGAAACTAGTGAAATACATAGCCCGGCACAGTGTGTGTGTGTGTGTGTGTGTGTGTGTGTGTGTTAAGGACTTATTCATTTATGTACTTGTGATATGTGTAAAACTTTGAATTGTGGTGCAATTATGACAGGATGTTATATTTATGAGTGAACTCAGGCAGTGCTTTGTACTGAGAAGGTGTTTTTTTTTGTTTTTTGTTGTTGTTGTTTGTTTGTTTGTTTGTTGTTTTTTTAATGGAAGGATGAAAGAGGTGTGTGTGTGTGCGCGTGTGTGTACAGGGGGTGAGGGTGGGGGTAGGGGGCGATTATGCTTAGGCTTGTAGGTATTTTTTTCCAAAGGAGGGGGACTGTATAGGCCAGGGAATTTAGATTAAAATTTGCGTTAGGTCAAAATGTGTGCAACAAAACCGTTCTTTTTACGATAAAATAAAATAAATCATACTGATCACACTGATATAAAGTTGACCACTATAGGGGGGTGGGAACAGATAAGTAGATTTGCAAATGTGACTCACGAGCACTGGTGCAGTAGACGTCGATTTAGCGTGGGATATAAATAATAATCATAATGATAACAATGGATCATAAATTTTATTAATGATTATGTAAAACTTTGTTGTAACACGTGTAACATTGAATCCAAGTTACCTGAACTAACTTTCCCGACACATGTTTGAATTACTGGATTTATGATAATGATAGTAATGAATCTATCATGCGATCCTTAGCCAGGGCAGCGCATTCAAACAAAGCCTGTACAAAATAATGTATTTTATTAATGATTACCTAAAACCTTGTGATATATCAAGCCTGTACAAAATTATGTATTTCATTAATGATTACCTAAAACCTTATGACATATGTAACATGGAACCCAAAATACCTAAACTAACTTCCCCACCCTGGGTGATTTTATTTTTCAGAAATACTGCAGGCACTCCATTTTCACATTAATTCTCCCCAGTGTTTAACTGTTTAAAGTACTACTGTTCATCTTATTATGAAATGGGAATTGTATGATTTATATCAGTTGACAAAAGTTTTTCCTCCTTATCTGAAGAATTGTGATCAAAACACAGGATTCTTTGTATCTTTCTATTCGATCAATCAACAGAAAACTGATCAACGTTATCCTCACAGTGAACAAATATGTAGGATTGCAGAAAAACAAAATGTAATAAAAGTAAGACTATGAGAAAAAACAAAACCAAACAACAACAATAACAACAAACAACAACTAAAAATAAGGAATTTTATTATCTGCGTAAAGCAGAACCGAAGAACATGTGTTCCGTGTACGAATGTGACACCTGACTTCATCTCAAGCACTACTAAACGTGGAATTCTTCAAACTTAATTTTAAGAAATTCATTCACAGTCAATGTATAGTTTGGTTTTTCAGAACTTGTGTGATGTAAAATGTGGCTGTTCTAATCAAATTCTACAAAACAATAAGCGCGTCGGGATTGACGTGTTTCGGATACAACGAATTTCTTCGTTCCACACTTCGTTTGTCTTGTGAACTGATAAACTACATCATTTCGTGATAAAACTTCACCAGACAGACAAAAGCCAGAATCAAGGTAATTTAAGGGGGTGATTTTCTACTTCGAACACTGTTGTTTAGAACTTTTGATGCAACAAGTCTTCAACTGAAAGCAGTCTTACTGAACTACATGCGTTGACTTGGTTCGAAATCTTACGCCAGTATCCGAATATTACCGCATCTCGCCATGTGTCAGAAACAGTGATTGTGTCTAAATGTCCGACTGGCTCAGTCGTGGCCTCTCAAAGCTATGAAGTGCGCTAGTTTAGAACCAGGTGCGAGCAAGATCAGTGGTGCTTGGATTGTTTGTTTTGTGCTGGGCCTAGTATACGTGAGGATAGGCATAGGTGTTGGTGATAACGACAGGTAGGCATACCGGCAGCCTCTGTTGAACTGTGTTTGCAGCTGGGTAGAGAGTGTATGTAACTGACATGGATGTGGCTTTTCAGGGGCATGGTGGATGAACTAACACTGTATGTGACCCATGCCTGTTAGAGGGACTGTGAACAACTACCCCCACAGAGCACAGTAATTCCGTGGCTGATAGACATAGGTAACCCCCTTAACCTTCTCCCTTCCTCCCCGCCACCCCCAACCCCCTTCTCTCACTCCAACATGAGTAAAATGCACAAGGTTCACCAAGGGCAGTCCTTTCTCTCTCCTTGCCTCTGTCTTACACTGTCTGAAACTAAGTGGTCGCCACTTTCCACACAAGGTGGACAAAGCAGTCTCTCGGTCAGGAGAGGTCTGGCAAATAGCGTGACCTCCCCTTTCCACTCAGTGACAAAGTGATGTGGAGTGGCTGACGATGGCCGTCAGAGGGCGCGCCGAAGCAAACAGGTGCATTATGGGGGTGGGTGCACTGTGTGTGTGACGTGAACAGGGAAAGCCGGGTTAGCCTGGGGGTTTAAAATAGAATTTGTTAGCAAACAGTAATGTGGGCTCTACACGAACTTTTCTGGCACGTTTCAATCCGGGGAGAAGAAATAGAAGTCAAGCGACACATTGGTTTTCTTTAGATTTCAGTTCTTTTCATCTGAAGAAAACTGATGAAGAGAAAAGTTTCTTTCTGCTGTCTTGTCTCTTCCACGGGTAATGTAGCTTCATGTTAACACTCTGTATCACGTCGAAACACGACAAGCGAAAACCAACAGTTTAATGCTTATCTGGGTTGTGTATATTATCCAAAATTCGGTTTGATGTTATCTGTATATTTTCTTAGAATAGCTGCCTGCCTTGTGTCGATCATAACATCGTTGTTGTGAACAGTTGTTAATTGCTGTGAGAAGTCCTTCCCGGGAAGGCCAGTGCTACTCATGGGACATCATGGATCCTTGGACCTGTCAGTGTAGCTTGCCTTTGAAGTGTTCAGTGTCTGAAATGGCCTGCTGGAAAGTCTGTCTGAAACCTTTTGTGCCGGGGAGAGAGAGACGGTGTGTGTCGGGGGGCAGGGGGGGGGGGGACACAGAGAGAGAGACAGGGGGAGGAAGGGAGACAGAAAGAGAGAGGATGGGAGAGAGGGAGGGAGAGAGCGACGGAGATAGACCGACCGACCGACCGACCGACCGACACACACACACACACACACACACACACACACACACACACACAACACAACACAACACACACAGTCACGCGCGCGCGCGCGCGGACAAGAAAGAGGTGGAGATAAGTGGGATGATTTACACTGCATGGACAGGTCTTCAAGATCTCTTCCTATGCAGGACAGGTGGACCCTGAAGACAGACCGCTCCGTCCCCACACCCTTCCCCCACCTCTCTCTCTTTAACTTCTAGAGACAGATGATATTCTTCATTTGCTATCCAACACTGTGTTCACAGAGAAAAGGGCACAGAGATAATGTGTGTGTCAGTGTATCGAAGTAGAGTGTAGTGTCAATGACAGCATGTTATGTATCATTGTATCGTAAGATGAGTGTAGTACCAATGACAGCATGGTGTGTATCGGCGTATCGTAAGATGAGAGTAGCATGAATGACAGAATGTTATGTATCAGTGTATCGTAAGATGTGTGCAATATCAGTGACATTATGTTTTGTATGACTGTACCGAACGTTGAGTGTAGCATCAGTGACAGCATGTTATATATCACTGTGTCACGGTAAGTTGGGTGTAGTATCAATGATGTATCAGTGTATCGTAAGATGTGTGCAATATCAGTGACATTATGTTTTGTATGACTGTACCGAACGTTGAGTGTAGCATCAGTGACAGCATGTTATATATCACCGTGTCACGGTAAGTTGGGTGTAGTATCAATGATGTATCAGTGTATCGTAAGATGAGTGTAGTATCAATGACATTATGTTTTGTATGATTGTACCGAACGTTGAGTGTAGCATCAATGACAGCATGTTATGTATCACCGTGTCACGGTAAGTTGAGTGTAGTATCAATGACGGCGTAAATTATCATGTATCAGTGTATCGTAAAATGAGTGCAGTATCAGTAACACACGTCGTGTATCGTTGTATCTCTCTGGACCTTCTCCTTTTTTCTTCCTTTTTTTTCCCCCAAGGCCTGACTAAGCGCGTTGGCCGGGGTTACGCTGCTGGTAGCAGATGCCGCTTAGCAGATGTGGTGTAGCGTGTATGGATTTATCCGAACGCAGTGACGCCTTCTTGAGCTACTGATACTGAAAGCGGATAGTCTTCTGTGAGATCCACGACGGATCATTGTGGATCCCGTGCATACTTTTATTCAAGTTAACCCCACCCGCATAAGTTCATTTGCCAAAACACGCGAAAGACTGAGGAGACAGACTTAGGTTCTCACACATACCTCCCCTTCTGTTTCTGTATCGCTGTCCCTGTCTCCATGGTTAAACTCTCTCTCTCTCTCTCTCTCTCTCTCTCTCTCTCTCTCTCTCTCAGAATGTTTCGGTCAAGTTTTGAAATCTGTTACTGAGGCCTACTTCTGGTTATGAATTCGTTGTTACAAACAAATAATCATGCATGGGTAACGTTGACAGTCAATGAACACGCTGACACACATCATACACGCCAGTCACAGAGACAGGTAGTGGCCAGATGACGTGACCCACCAACAGGTCAGCCAGCGGTCATCACTGACCACCCACATGGTAACCCGACCCTCGCCAAACCCGGTCCCAGGGTAGTTAACAAGTGGATTGTGATCACCTGATTTATCCCCCCTCTTCCCGCAGAATGGCAAGTTGACTGATTTTTCTTCTTTTTCTTTTTTTTTCGTTATGATTAGTTACTGAGTGCAAAGTGATGATGATGGTGACTACTGCTAGTGCTACTGCTACCACTACTACTTCTGATAATAATGATAAGGAATAATGATAATTATCATCATGATCATCCTCTTTGGCTAAGTGGTAAACGGATAGTCGTCTGCAGTCAGCAATATGTGTGACGTGACAAACATTTTAAATTCCTCTAGTTCTTGATATTGCTTCTTCTTCTTCTTCTTCCACTAGACGACCAACATCAGTATGTTGATGAAAACGGTCGTGTTGTGGAAGGTTGCTGTTGGGCGCAATTCAGCTGGGCTACTTTACCGAGGGATGTACTCAGTATTAACTGATAGGGGAGACTGGGCGCAGTCATCTGGTGTGTTCGCATCTCCAGCTAGGCCAATCCGGCTACCGTAGCGGTCCCCCGGAATACACCCGACCGGCACAGCCCTGGCCTTCTACGACACTAACTTTCCAGTGGGGGGACGTGGGGGGGGAGAAAAAAAACGGTGGGGGTGGGTGGACTTGCTGGCAGGTGTGTGTGTGGGGGGGGGGGAGTAAACAGAAGTGTTGGAGTGGGGAGGGGGGGAGTGGTGGTGGTGGTAAGTCTACTCTGTTGTGTCACAGGCAGGAGGCGAGTCTGGACTTGAAGCAGTCCAGCGACTCTGCTGTGACAACCTCCTGGGGCAGTGTGTTACATTCCGGGATGGTACGGGGGAAGAAAGACTGATCGATCAATCATTCAGTCAGTAAAACGTTATAATGAATCCACCCACCCTCACACACATTCTCTGTCTCTGTCTGTCTCAGGGTCTGTCTCAGTGTCCGTCTCAGTGTCCGTCTGTCAGTGTCTCTCTCTCTCTCTCTCTCTCTCTCTCTCTCTCTCTCTCTCTCAAACGCGTACCCGCATACACACGCAAAAAGCTGACCTGAGAGACTACAGAGACAGAGAGGCAGACAGAGACGGACAGAGACAGACTGAAGTGAATTCCGAACTCAAAAACGTTTTTACTCAAGTATTCAAAGATGAAAGATTTTAGGAATGGCCTGTTCTTCTGTCCTTGCTAATGTACATCCACTGACATCTAAGAGAGAGGGGGAGGGAGGGAGGGAGGGAGACAGAGACACGGAGCAGAGAGAGAGGGAGACAGAGAGAAATCACAGTGTCTGTAGACTGGAGGGAGGGGGGTGGAGGGTGGGGGGGAGCCATACTGTGTCCCCTGGTGTCCAGTGGTATCCAGCGGCGGTCAGTCAATAGACAGCTAACAGTGGCCTGTGGGCGACCTTGCCGCGTCAGTCCACCCATCACGCTGAGGCCCGATCGATACGCTGACTGACCACACTGACCACTACAGTGTGAAGGTCACTCCACCACACGTCACGTGACGGGACACTGAGTAAAGTGATCAACAGTGAATCTGAAACATACAGCATTTGGTTCTGCTTATTCACTGTCTCTGAAACATACAGCATTTGGTTCTGCTTATTCACAGTGTGTCTGAAACATACATCATTTGGTTCTGCTTATTCACAGTGTGTCTGAAACATACAGCATTTGGTACTCCTTATTCACAGTGTGTCTGAAACATACAGCATTTGGTACTCCTTATCCACAGTACATCTGAAACATACAGCATTTGGTACTGCTTATTCACAGTGAATCTGAAACATACAGCATTTGGTACTCAGTGCTTATTCCTCTTACTACCAGGGAGAATAAGCCTGAACATGTTCGCGTTGTGTTTAGTATGGGTCCGATTTTTTCTTCTTTTATCGTTTCAGCAATGAAGCAGTGCACGTTGCAGCCACTGAGACACGCCCAGTCTCTCTCTCTCTCTCTCTCTGTCTCTGTCTCTCTCTCTCTCTCTCTCTCTCACACACACACACACACACACACACACACACACACACACACACCCGTCTAAAAACACTTATAGTGAACAGACGTTAAACTGAAGATAAAACACACACACACACACACACACACACACACACACACACACAGGTTGGGATGTTTTCAGTAAGAAAGGGAAATAAGCGGGCATGCATTGTGCAAAAGAAATTGTTTTTCTCATTACCTCCCATGTGTGCAGTCCCTGACACCCTTGGCTGTGCGTTGCCCCGCTGTGACTGTTGGTCAGAATCACTTTTTTAGTATGTCCTTGGTCAGAATCAGTGAAAGCGACACAGGCACTGTGACAGCCCTGACCGTCAGCTGCTGTCAGTCATCAACGAGCTGCCGTGCGGGCTGACTGTTCGTCAGCGCGGCTGCCGTGGCCGCGCCACTCAACACTGTACATATATAACTAACAAAGGCACCCGGCACGGGCGCTCACGCACACGCACACACACACACACACTGACACACACACACACACCGGCGACACACCAGATTCAGCCTGAGGGAGGAGGTATGACTGACAAATGCACACTGACAGCACGGCCGGGGCGCTCACACACACACTGGGCACACACACACACACACACACACACACACACACACACCGGCGACACACCACTGAGATTCAGCCTGAGGCCATGAAACGAACTACCCTAAAACATTGACACACAGTGAACTGACAATCACAAACTGAGTTGTCTCTCTGTCACGGTTCAAACTCTTTTTCGTTTTGAAACCGCCTGTGATGCTGACAGAGGGAGAGAGATGAAGGAAGGGGGGTTGGGGATTGGGGGGCAGACACAGACAGACACAGACACAGCCTCGGAAACTCACACACACACACACACACACACACACACACACACACATCCATCCCTCTCAGGCTCTTGATATATATATGTATGTATGATAACATAGTCTGCTGGTACTGCAAACCGACATCCTTATCATCTGCTCGTGACACTGAGAGGGGGGTAAGAGAGAGAGATGGAGTAGTACATATATGAGAATGAGCACACACACACACACAAACACACACAGCCTGGCCCGGGGATTGTGGGCGGCGGGTGGGGGAGCGGCAGGGGGACGACCACGGAACCTACAGAAGACTGTTGAAGGTGATTGGTTATGAAACTAGCAGACGTTATGTTCTTACAACGTTCGTAGAACTGCTGTGTTTGGCGCCCGTTTCAATGGAGGCCAACAGTGTGTGAATGGGCAGCACGCCAGTTCCCCACCTCTCTGATTGCGTGTTCACATTCACCCTGCCTGAGCTGGAGGGGAAATCCTCTTCCAACGAGCACAACTTCTGACGTCAAACTCTAAAACGAGGCGAGGTTCCCTGTGTTCTGTGCCACAGCGCAGGCGCAAGATGTGTGTTGTACACATTTCCGGTGTGCTCGTTTGTGTGTTGATTGTATCGCGACGGAGCGTTTGGAGCGCATTTTGCAGCCTTTTGTGGCGCATTCCCTGATCACTTTCTGCCGTTTGTTCTGTCAGGATGCCGTCGGTGACAGAGAATAACGGGGCCGTGGAGGCGGAAGAAGAGGATATGGAGCAACTGGAGAACGAAGACAGGAAAAGTTGGGAGGAAGAAACCGCGTCTGGTTCAGCTGAAGGCGACGACGATCATGAGGAAGATGAAGATGAAGGCGGTTCGTCAGGTAAGGCCGCACGAACACACACATCATCCTTCTTTTTTAGTCCTCGCTTTTGTCTTATTTTTGTTGTATACCTGTCACTTCTTAAGTTCCCGGTTGCCGTATATCGCCTGGAGGTTGACTGCGAGCCTGATGACGAGAAACAAATGTCAGAAAGTGCAAAGAAAAGTCTGCCAGTGGTGCTGCCAACACACGAGGTTGCTACCGTTGTGGCCACTCCGAGTCGCGTAACTGTGAACACGAAATTAAGTTGTTAGGTGTAGATAAAAATAGATTCTTCTCTTCTGCTTTCAGTCAGCTTTATGACCATTTACAAGCAATTATTGAATTCAAGTTACATGTTTTTACTGATTTATTTACTTTATAATTTTAATAGTGAACCAGGATATCGCCATTGCCACCCAACTGAATTTTCATTTTATTTTATACTATAGTGTAGATATCATTATGATAGATAAAATTGATTAATAGGAAAAAAATCACCAGAAGCGCCTAGATCTGCAGGATAAATGTGTTTGAAATGTACATTATTAATTTTTTTTTATTGTCTCATTATCATCATCATTATTATTATAACTAAGCATGCAGTACTGTATACACCCTTGCTCATTTATTTACAAACCATACTCCATCACAGTGCAACATATTTGTATATATTTCAAATTAAGAATAATAAAAAAGTAAATGAAAGGAAAAAAAAGTAGTTTTTTTTTACGTCCATTCAAAACAACATTGTTTTGAAATGAAGTGAATAAAAAAGAGGCATTGAACATTCAAGTTAAGGGAATATATTGTGTGCAGTAAATAAGATAAACTAAAGGGTCTTCAGGAACAATAGTGAAAGAAATTTATTGTGATCCCCAATACTTTGATTTTTCAGTTGTGCGTTGATTCCATCATCAAAGACTCAGCAGTCCATCAGTTATCAGTTGTACTTTACAATGTTTTTTTCAGAATATTTCTCCTGGATGTAAAACATTTTATTTCCACAATTATAGATAGTTCTTTTTGTATCAAATAGAGATTTGACATTCCTCCATTTCTTTGTATATCATGTGATGGATCAGTTAACTTTTTGTTAGATGATTTTTTTTTTTTTTTTTTTTTTTTTTTTGTATAATGTGATAAAATTTCAGTAGAACTTTATGTGTTCTTTGAAACAACCATTTACTTTAATTTTGAATATATAGTTTTATGATATGTATAAAGAATCAACACATAACTGTGAACAGTGAAATTCCAAATGAAATCAAATTCTGAATTACCAATTTCTTTAACCAACTGTGACAGTTTTATGGTTCTTTTACATTCAGTAAACATTTTCTTTACTTTTTTTTCGGAAATTGATAATCTCATGAACTTATCTTGAATAATTATTTAGAATTTTCATTAATGAATCAAAGTATTGAAACAAGTGAACTTCAGTAGTTGAAATTTGGAACAATGCTATTGAAGTTGTTCTCAAGAATTACTTATACACATAATCATACTGACATTGACATCAAATCATTAGCACTATAGCAGTCCAGCAGTAAAATTTTCTTAACATTGTATGCCTGAAGGTTTTGCTAACTGCATGCACACCTTGTGTCTTTAGGTTTTGTTGATTCCATGCACACCTTATGTCCATTGGTTATGTTGACTGCATGCACACCTTGTGCTTGTAGGTTGTTGTTTTTTTACTACATGAATACCTTATGTCAACAGGTTTTGTTGACTGCATGCACACCTTATGTCCATAGGTTTTGTTGACTGCATGCACACCTTAGGTTTTTAGGTTTTGTTGACTGAATGCACACCTCGTGCTTGTAGGTTTTGTTGACAACATGAATATCTAATGTCTACAGGTTTTGTTGACTGCATGCACACGTTGTGTCTGCAGGTTTTATTGACTGCATGCACACCATATCTGTAGGTTTTGTTGACTGCATGCACACCTTATATCTATAGGTTTTGTTGACTGCATGCACATCTTATGTCCATAGGTTTTGTTGACTGCATGCACACCTTATGTCCTTAGGCTTTGTTGACTGCATGCACACCTTGTCTCTGTAGGTTTTGTTGACTGCATGCACACCTTATAGTTATATCTATAGGTTTTGTCGACTGCATGCACACCATATCTATAGGTTTTGTTGACTGCATGCACAACTTATATCTATAGGTTTTGTTAACTGCATGCACACCTTGTGTCTGTAGGTTTTGTTGACAGCATGCACACCTTGTGCCTATTGGTTTTGTTGACTGCATGCACACCTTGTGTCTATAGGTTTTGTTGACTGCATGCACACCTTGTGCCTATTGGTTTTGTTGACTGCATGCACACCTTGTGTCTGTAGGTTTTGTTGACAGCATGCACACCTTGTGCCTATTGGTTTTGTTGACTGCATGCACACCTTGTGTCTGTAGGTTTTGTTGACAGCATGCACACCTTGTGCCTATTGGTTTTGTTGACTGCATGCACACCTTGTGTCTATAGGTTTTGTTGACTGCATGTGCACCTTGTGTCTATAGGTTTTGTTGACTGCATGTGCACCTTGTGTCTGTAGATTTTGTTGACAGCATGCACACATTGTTGACTGCATGCACACCTTGTGTCTGTAGGTTTTGTTGACAGCATGCACACCTTGTGTCTATAGATTTTGTTGACTGCATGCACACCTTGTGTCTATAGATTTTGTTGACTGCATGCACACCTTATGTCTGTAGGTTTTGTTGACTGCATGCACACCTTGTGTCTATAGATTTTGTTGACTGCATGCACACCGTGTGTCTATAGATTTTGTTGACTGCATGCACACATTGTTGACTGCATGCACACTTTGTGTCTATAGATTTTTTTGACTGGATTTTGTTGACTGCATGCACACCTTGTGTCTGACTGCATGAACACCTTATATAGAGATCTATAGGTTTTGTTGACTGCATGCAAACCTTGTGTCTGTAGGTTTTGTTGACAGTATGCACACCTTTTGTCTGTAGGTTTTGTTGACAGCATGCACACCTTGTGTCTGTAGCTGTTTTTGACTGCATGCACATTGTGTCTATATGTTTTGTTGACAGCACACACACCTTGTGTCTATTGGTTTTGTTGACTGCATGCATACCTTGCGTCTGTAGATTTTATTGACTGCATGTACACATTGTTGACTGCATGCACACCTTGTGTCTGTAGGTTTTGTTTACAGCATGCACACATTGTTGACTGCATGCGGACCTTGTGTCTGTAGGTTTTGTTGACTGCATGCACACCTTGTGTCTGTAGGTTTTGTTGACTGCATGCGCACCTTGTGTCTGTAGGTTTTGTTGACTGCATGCACACCTTGTGTCTGTAGGTTTTGTTGACTGCATGCACACCTTGTGTCTTTAGGTTTTGTTGACTGCATGCGCACCTTGTGTCTGTAGGTTTTGTTGACTGCATGCATTCCGTGTGTCTGTAGATTTTATTGACTGCATGTACACATTGTTGACTGCATGCACACCTTGTTGACTGCATGCGGACCTTGTGTCTATTGGTTTTGTTGACTGCATGCACACCTTGTGTCTGTTGGTTTTGTTGACTGCATGCACACCTTGTGTCTATTGGTTTTGTTGACTGCATGCACACCTTGTGTCTGTAGGTTTTGTTGACTGCATGCACACCTTGCGTCTGTAGATTTTATTGACTGCATGTACACATTGTTGACTGCATGCACACCTTGTTGACTGCATGCTGACCTTGTGTCTGTAGGTTTTGTTGACTGCATGCACACCTTGTGTATATTGGTTTTGTTGACTGCATGCACACCTTGTGTCTTTAGGTTTTGTTGACTGCATGCACACCTTGTGTCTGTAGGTTTTGTTGACTGCATGCACACCTTGTGTCTGTAGGTTTTGTTGACTGCATACACACCTTGTGTCTGTAGGTTTTGTTGACTGCATGCACACCTTGTGTATATTGGTTTTGTTGACTGCATGCACACCTTATGTCTGTAGGTTTTGTTGACTGCATACACACCTTGTGTCTGTAGGTTTTGTTGACTGCATACACACCTTGTGTCTATTGGTTTTGTTGACTGCATGCACATCTTGTGTCAATTGGTTTTGTTGACTGCACACACACCTTGTGTCTAGGTTTTCTTGACTGCATGCACGCCTTGTGTCTGTAGGTTTTGTTGACTGCATGCACACCTTGTGTCTATTGGTTTTGTTGACTGCACACACACCTTGTGTCTAGGTTTTGTTGACTGCATGCACGCCTTGTGTCTTTTGGTTTTGTTGACTGCATGCACACCTTGTGTCTTTTGGTTTTGTTGACTGCATGCACACTGACTGACTGACTGTCATTGGCATTGTGTGAAACTGTCATTGAGTGAAACTGATTATACACATTGCGTGATTGAATTCCAGTTATAATGGTTCAGGTTGTTGAGTGCTTGCCCTCTTATTACACTTGATGAGTGCTTGGCCTCAGATTACACTTGATGAGTGCTTGGGCCTCATATTACACTTGATGAGTGCTTGGCTTGGCACTTGATGAGTGCTTGGGCCTCAGATTACACTTGATGAGTGCTTGGGCCTCAGATTACACTTGATGAGTGCTTGGCACTTGATGAGTGCTTGGCTTCAGATTACACTTGATGAGTGCTTGGCACTTGATTAGTGCTTGGCCTCAGATTACACTTGATGAGTACTTGGGCCTCAGATTGCACGTGATGAGTGCTTGGCCTCTGATAACACTTGTAGAGTGCTTGGGCCTCAGATTACACTTGATGAGTGCTTGGTCCTCAGATTACACTTGATGAGTGCTTGGCACTTGATGAGTGCTTGGCCCCAGATTACACTTGATGAGTGCTTGGGCCTCAGATTACACTTGATGAGTGCTTGGCCTCCGATTACACTTGAGAAGTGCTTGGCCTCTGATAACACTTGTAGAGTGCTTGGCATCTGATAACACTTGTAGAGTGCTTGGCCTCTGATTGCACTTGTAGAGTGCTTGGCCTCTGATAACACTTGTAGAGTGCTTGGCATCTGATAACACTTGTAGAGTGCTTGGCCTCTGATTGCACTTGAGAAGTGCTTGGCCTCTGATAACACTTGTAGAGTGCTTGGCCTCTTATTACACTTGAAAAGTGTTTTAAGTTGCACATCTCTGTCTACTTTCTGTCTTTGTGGGTCTATAGATCTGTCTCATCTGTCTTTGTCTCCAGTATTTGAAATGTTAATGTAATAATGGTATTTGTTTTTTAATTGTAACTTTTTTGGGTTTTTTTTGTTTGTTTGTTTGTTTACAGAGATGGATGAGGAGGAGTGTGACCGACGTAAAACAGAATGCATGGACGACCTGAATGAACTGACACACCAGTTCTGTAAACTCAAAGACCAGTAAGTCACTTAAAGTGCTGACTCTTTACTTCACCTATCATTCGCATTCTGACCCAAGTGAACTATTGTTATAAATATAAATCATAAAATTATGGAAGAACACAAGGCATTACACAGTTGACTGTACATGGTCCTGATATAAGTTATTTTCAAAAGCAGATCTGCAACTACCTCACTCTTCCAGTCAGTAATGGTATGAACTGATGTCAGTAATGAAGTGGATAAAGCACAATTTTTTATGATGGGTTAAATAACGTCCACCACATGATGACATGAGATGCATATAACCCATTAGACTGAAGCACGCATTATTGTGCTGAGAGTGACGACCCTTGTTGTCAGGCTGTTCAACGAGCGAGAGGCGCAGATCGAACACAAGCTGAGGGAGTTGGAGCGGGAGACAGACCCGGACTACCTGACACGCCTGGCAGAGCTGGAACGGAGCAGGATAGTGCGCCTTCAGGTGGCCAGTAAGTGATCCCTGGCCTTGAGGGCCTGTGTCTTTGTCAGTGGTTCCATGTCCCTTTCAGTGTCTGCGCTGTGTGTGCATGTGTCTTGAGGGCCTGTGTCTTTGTCAGTGGTTCCATGTCCCTTTCAGTGTCTGCGCTGTGTGTGCATGTGTCTTGAGGGCCTGTGTCTTTGTCAGTGGTTCCATGTCCCTTTCAGTGTCTGCGCTGTGTGTGTGCATGTGTATAAACTGATACGTAAACCTTTGTCTGTAATGCATCAGGTTTTTGTTTGGATGTTTGTGTCTTCAGGAGCGAAGTGTTGGGAATCTGTTGCCCCTGATCTCTAGCATTATGTCATATTCCAGACTTTAGCATCACCAAATTTCAGGATGCATGTTGTGTAGGTTGATTTTTACATGGAACGTGTCTGTCATGTGAAGTCTCATGAATGATGGAACATGTCACGTTGTGTCCATTGTGTGTTGTTTGCCGCTGCGTCATGTGTTGTGTCATGGGACATGTCCATCATGTGTTGTTTGCGTCATGTGTTGTGTCATGGGACATGTCAGTTGTGGGTTGTTTGTGTCATGGGATGTGTCCATCATGTGTTGTGTCATGGGATGTTTCCATCATGTGTTGTGTCATGGGACATGTCCATCATGTGTTGTTTCCGTCATGTGTTGTGTCATAGGACTTGTCCGCCATGTGTTGTGTCATTGGACTTGTCCACCATGTGTTGTGTCATGGGACATGTCCGTCATGTGTTGTGTCTCGCATTGTCTGGCAGAGATTCGGGATGGTCTGAGAAGGGAGGCTATTCAAGAGAAGTTCCGGAGTGAGGAGCTGGCAGCAAAACAGCACATGGAAGTGAGTGATTTATCTATCCATAGTTTTTTTAGTTTTATGCTGGATGGAAGTGAGTGATCCATCTGTCCATAGTTTTCTTAGATTAACAGCGGATGGAAGTGAGTGATTTATCTGTTCATTTCATTGTTTTCTTTGATTTACACTGGATATGGACAGTGGTGCGTGAGTATGCATGTGTTTTTACTTTTGAGTGCACATGTGATATGTGAAGTCAGCTTAGTATCGTAATTGTTTCGTTTGGTATGTGGCATTATTCTTAGGGTGTTTTCTCAGTACTTTGTTGTCATTTGGTTTCAATTCATCTGTTAATTCATTCACACATTTCTGATGTTCTGTCTGTCAGAGTGAGAAGGAGCTGTTATACGACCACTTGAAGTCGGAGCTGGAAGAGAAAATCAAACGCCTGGAAGAAGATCGACACAACATCGACATTACAGCAGGTACACTGACACAGCATCGACATCACAGCAGCAATGCTGACTCTCTTGTGAAGGCATCATCACTGTGCTGTATGAACATCAGTCATCAAACCAGCGTTGCTAAAGAAAGATCCATTAGTGCACACCCACATGACTCATGCATGCATGTGAATGCACATGGACTCATACACACACACACACACACACACACACACACACACACACTTTATCATAATCTCTTATGTTGCCACCCACCCCCCTTTTTTTCTTTTTTCTTTAAACTGACATATATGTTGCCTGTTTCAGATTTATATGAATCACAGAACCAGAAGAAGAGGAAAAAACATGATCCCTTCAACTGTGATCGGCGGAAGAAACCAGTTCAAGTTTCTGATATCCTTTGGTGCCCATTTCCAGAACTGTGTGTTTGTTTTCTGTTGATGTGTTGAGTTTGGGGTTTGGTTTGGTTTGGTAATGGGTGGGGGTCTTTTTCTCACCCTGTTTGTTTGCTGGTGTATGTGTGGGAATGTGGAAATATGATATGGGAATTACTTTCTGTTTTTTCTTGTTTCTCATTTGAAAGCAGTGTTTTCAACAATGAATGATCATAAATGATTGTCAAAAGGGATATGTTTTATGTATCTTTTTTTTTTTTTTTAATTTATGCATATGTCAGTTTTCTAATTTGCTGACACATCAAGTTCAGCAGAGCACAGTTTTTGATTTGTTCTTTATCTGTTTCTCATTGCATGTCAGTACTTTTTTGAACAGTTCAAATGGATATATATTTTTTCCTTGACTAGTCACGTCCATATATTGTTTATTTGTTACGTGACACAGAAATCATCGAGGATTGGACAATGATCAAACGGGTATGTGGATCTCTGTGTGTGATACATGTGAAAAGAGATGGTGTGGTGATGTGTACAAGGTGTATCATGGTGTGTGTGGTGATGTGTACTGTCTACAAGATGTGTCATGATGTGTGTGGTGATGTGTACAAGGTGTGTGTGGTTTTGTGTACAAAGTGTGTCATGGTGTGTGTGGTGATATGTACAAGGTGTGGCATGGTGTGTGATGTGTACAAGGTGTGTCATGGTGTGTGTGGTGGTGTGTACAAGTTGTGTCATGGTGTGGTGATGCATACAAGGTGTGTCATGATATTTGTGGTGATGTGTACAAGGTTTGTCATGGTGTGGTGATGAGTACAAAGTGTGTCATGGTGTGTGTGGTGATATGTACAAGGCGTGTTATGGTATGGTGATACGTGCACAAGGTGTGTGGGCGTTCATTTTTTATTATCTGTCTTTACAAATATTTCATGTGGGTTTTTTTAAGTTCAGTCAGGAATGTTTCATTTGATCAACTGCCTACCACATCATTTTAATTCAAGAATTCACTAACAAAATAGCAGTGTGAATGAGAATGTGTGTGAAGTGATATATAGTGACAGTGTAGTGAACAGTGGATGGTGTAGGTGTGGTTTTCAGGCAGTGATGTGTATTGACAGTGAAGTGAACAGTGAATGGTGTGTGTGGTTTTCAGGCAGTGATGTGTAGTGACAGTGTAGTAAACAGTGGATGGTGTGTGAGTCATGTGTGTGTGGTTTTCAGGCAGTGATATGTAGTGACAGTGACGTAAACACTGAGCCATGTGTGTGTGGTTTTCAGGCAGTGATGTGTAGTGACAGTGAACATTGAACCATGTGTGTTGTTTTCAGGCAGTAATGTGTAGTGACAGTGACGTAAACACTGAGCCATGTGTGTGTTGTTTTCAGGCAGTGATGTGTAGTGACAGTGACGTAAACACTGAGCCATGTGTGTGTGGTTTTAAGGCAGTGATGTGTAGTGACAGATACATAAACACTAAGCCATGTGTGTGTTGTTTTCAGGCAGTGATGTGTAGTGACAGTGACGTAAACACTGAGCCATGTGTGTGTGGTTTTCAGGCAGTGATGTGTAGTGACAGTGACGTAAACACTGAGCCATGTGTGTGTTGTTTTCAGGCAGTGATGTGTAGTGACAGTGACGTAAACACTGAGCCATGTGTGTGTGGTTTTCAGGCAGTGATGTGTAGTGACAGTGACGTAAACACTGAGCCATGTGTGTGTTGTTTTCAGGCAATGAAGCAACAGGCACAGAGAAGAAAGGTGGACTGCTGTAAGTAGAATCAGTTATTCTCTCCCAGTGTGGTATTTTACTTACTTTTTTTTCTGTTATACACCTCGGTTTTTCACTAGCCATGTGATATCAGGATAATTATGATATCACTCTCCGTATGTAATCATATCCCTGAAAATCTCACACAGTTATCTGATACAAGGATGCAGGTGTGTCCATAACATTAAATGCTCTTGCCTTCACCACATTGTGTTGATGTGTGCAGTATGACCCTAGAACCTTCACCACATAGTGTAGATGTGTGCAGTATGACCCTAGAACCTTCACCACATAGTGTTGATGTGTGCAGTATGACCCTAGAACCTTCACCACATAGTGTTGATGTGTGCAGTATGACCCTAGAACCTTCACCACATAGTGTTGATGTGTGCAGTATGACCCTAGAACCTTCACCACATAGTGTTGATGTGTGCAGTATGACCCTAGAACCTTCACCACATAGTGTGTTGATGTGTGCAGTATGACCCTAGAACCTTCACCACATAGTGTGTTGATGTGTGCAGTATGACCCTAGAACCTTCACCACATAGTGTTGATGTGTGCAGTATGACCCTAGAACCTTCACCACATAGTGTGTTGATGTGTGCAGTATGACCCTAGAACCGTCACCACATTGTGTTGATGTGTGCAGTATGACCCTAGAACCTTCACCACATAGTGTGTTGATGTGTGCAGTATGACCCTAGAACCTTCACCACATAGTGTTGATGTGTGCAGTATGACCCTAGAACCTTCACCACATAGTGTGTTGATGTGTGCAGTATGACCCTAGAACCTTCACCACATAGTGTGTTGATGTGTGCAGTATGACCCTAGAACCTTCACCACATAGTGTGTTGATGTGTGCAGTATGACCCTAGAACCTTCACCACATAGTGTGTTGATGTGTGCAGTATGACCCTAGAACCTTTACCACATAGTGTGTTGATGTGTGCAGTATGACCCTAGAACCTTCACCACATAGTGTGTTGATGTGTACAGTATGACCCTAGAACCTTCACCACATAGTGTGTTGATGTGTGCAGTATGACCCTAGAACCTTCACCACATAGTGTGTTGATGTGTGCAGTATGACCCTAGAACCTTTACCACATAGTGTGTTGATGTGTGCAGTATGACCCTAGAACCTTCACCACATAGTGTTGATGTGTGCAGTATGACCCTAGAACCTTCACCACATAGTGTTGATGTGTGCAGTATGACCCTAGAACCTTCACCACATAGTGTTGATGTGTGCAGTATGACCCTAGAACCTTCACCACATAGTGTTGATGTGTGCAGTATGACCCAAGAGGCTGCTGCCTTCGCCACATAGTGTGTTGATGTGTGCAGTATGACGCAAGAGGCTGCAGCCTTCACCACATAGTGTGTTGATGTGTGCAGTATTACGCTAGAGACTGCAGCCTTCACCATATAGCGTGTTGATGTGTGCAGTATTACGCTAGAGGCTGCAGCCTTCACCATATAGCATGTTGATGTGTGCAGTATGACGCTAGAGGTTGCAAGCCTTCACCACATAGTGTGTTGATGTGTGCAGTATTACGCTAGAGGCTGCAGCCTTCACCACATAGTGTGTTGGTGTGTACAGTATTACGCTAGAGGCTGTAAGCTTTCACCACATAGTGTGTTGATGTGTGCGGTATGACGCTAGAGGTTGCAAGCCTTCACCACATAGTGTGTTGATGAGTGCAGTATGACGCTAGAGGCTGTAAGCCTTCACCACATAGTGTGTTGATGAGTGCAGTATGACGCTAGAGGCTGTAAGCCTTCACCACATAGTGTGTTGATGAGTGCAGTATGACGCTAGAGGCTGTAAGCCTTCACCACATAGTGTGTTGATGTGTGCAGTATGACCCTAGAGGCTGCAGCCTTCACCACATAGTGTGTTGATGTGTGCAGTATGACCCTAGAGGCTGCAGCCTTCACCACAAAGTGTGTTGATGTGTGCAGTATGACCCTAGAGGCTGCAGCCTTCACCACATAGCGTGTTGATGTGTGCACATAGCGTGTTGATGTGTGCAGTATGACCCTAGAGGCTGCAGCCTTCACCACATAGCGTGTTGATGTGTGCAGTATGACCCTAGAGGCTGCAGCCTTCACCCCTTCAGGCAGCACTGGTGGGCCACAGCAACGTGCAGGGCAGCTAGCGGCACGCCACATGCACACTTTTGGGCACTTCAGGCAGCCATACCTTTTCTCCACTCCTCAGCCCGCACAGGCAGCCATACAATGGGAAGGTGCACCCCCCACCTTGCCTCTCCATCCCACTCTCCCTCCCTCCCCCCCTCCACGCCTGACTCACTCATGACCTTCAACCCCATTCTATGGGGTCGGTGACCTGGGCCGTTCCCATCAGCCATCTGATGTTGAATCTCTGTTGCACGGACTGCATCTGCACTGTCACCATGGTGACACACACACATTGGATGGATTGTGTTGTGGAAGGACGGTGTGTCACCATGGTGACACACACACATTGGATGGATTGTGTTGTGGAGGGACGATGTGTCACCACGACAACTCACACTCACAGAGGGGATGGATTGTGTCATCGAGTGGCGGAGCATTGTGAAGATTGATGGTGTTTGGGGATGTGGGGTTATTCCTCTTGGCCAGGGTGGACTGCATCTTCGGGATTTGAATTGTTTCTTTTTGGGGGGAGGGGTTATGTGGGTTATAGAACCTTTGCAGCTAGTCTGACCACAGGCATGTGGACACAAAGCGAAGAGTTGTGCGCGGTGACTGACGTCCTGAGCTGCAGACTGTGGAGCCGTGTGAGATTGCCAGCGCGGGGGCCACGGCCTTCAACCTTGACACGCGTTTTGCCGTCTGTGTGCACACTGCGCCATGGGTGTCTGTGCAGTGGAAACGGTGATGTGTTGTGAGTGTGCCATCAACGTAGCAGGAAGGCAGGAGATACTGCTTTTGCATTACAACAGTGACTGACAGCCTGGCCGTGAACTGTGTCAGGTGTTACTCCTGAATGACAGCTGACATGATGTCTCTTCACTCTGCATGATGTGGAGGACACACCGAATCAGTGACCAGCAGAAAGAACTGGACTCTGTTTAGGTTGTCATCTGGAGTATTCCCATCTATTGTGTATCACCATTCTCCACGGACAAATGCAACAGTAATGTGACACTGATGACTGGATCCAGTGATGTGACGTGACATGACATGACCAGTGTACTGGGGATGGTTGGGGAGGGTACCGCACTCAGTGCAGCTACTCACATGATGGGTGTACAATGAACATGGCCAGTGGTCAGTGTCAGACCTGGATGGGTTGAGACTGACCGTGGGTATTGTGGTGGAAGGACTTGTAGTCCCAGCTTGACGCACTGCTCATGTCAGCATCTGTCAAGGCAGGGTGGTGTCTTCTTGCAGCACAGTTGTCTTTTCCTGACCCACTGTGCAGTTGTAGAACTTGAGCTGCGAAAGATTAGTTAACTTAAAATGGCAGTACAACAGTGACTTGAAGTAATGTTATCCGTGTTCTTGTTGTTGTGTATATTCATGCATTTTTGTTTATTTTGTTATACTGATTTACATCCAAGGGGTTTTTTGATTGTTGCACAGAACTATCCAAAGGTCACCTGTATTAAAAAAAAATTATATATATATTTCTTGATTAAGTGAACATCAAGGTCCTGTCCAGCACAGTGCACTAGAACAGCTCAGGGTTATTGTACTGATCATTGCGGTGATTGTCCTGCTACACATTGTTCTGTGGCTTCTTCATGCTATACAACATTGGAAATATAAAACAAAGAAAATGGACCAGCGCAATATTAGATGTGTAATTATATTTATTCATAAAGGAAATTATGTGAAATGCAAAGCTAATTATTAAGCAACAAAACAAAAAAGATAGAAAGACATGTAATGAATGCATAAAAAATCACAAGGTTGATCAGTGATTCAGATTGTCACAGTTGATACAGTACAATGAAGGTCCTATCTGCAGACCCCAACTGTTGTAGACTGTCATTGAAGGTCCTGTGGATGAGGCTGTGACCAAGGATCAGCTTTTAATTAAAGATTGATAAAAATAAAAAAATTCTCTCATTTCTTTATTGTTAATGTTCAGTTTACTTGAAGGCAGTTGTCTCTTTTTGATTCAGTTAGAAATGAATTGAATAAAAATCATTGCTAGTGCTGGCCACTGTTGTCAAAGTATGATATTACAACACTCCATAATTGATGCTAATTAAAGTTTACTTGAAAAGGTAGGTTTACAATATGAGTTTATTGCTATGCCTGCTTCCGTAAAAAGATTTTTTAAGTGATGGGTAGTAGGGTACAGCAATAACTGAATATTATTTTGCTGTGTTTTTTCCATGTGCTTCAGAGAATAGACTGGGACAGGTATTATATTTGCAGAATGAATTCATGCCAGGGAAGTTTAAAAAGTAAGTCTGAATTAATTTCCTTTGAGTTGGACAAAAAACACCTTTTTCACCTCCTTGTTTGTGGTGAAGAGTGGATGACTGCATTGTGCCATTTCCTTCACTTAACTCACTCCTGATGATGGAACGCTGTTGTGTTCCTGACATAAGGTAGCATTCTGGATGACGGAACGCTATAGCGGTTTCAACAATTGAAAATTTTTCCACATTTTCCTCAGGGGGTAGCATAAAAATTGCAACTACACCGGGCAATGCGAACATGTCAAGGGTCGAATGGAAAGTTTCTTCATGAGATTCCATAACAACACACTCCACAGTGAGCCAGCAAGTTCAGGACCCCACACAAAAAGCTAATCAGCATACGTATCGAAAATGGCGTTGCAGGCAATACAGGTGGAAAGTTTTGGAGCAAACTAGATCATGACAGCAGCTTTTACCACTGCTGAAGTGATGCTTCAAAGTGAAGGTTTCGACATTGATGAGGATGATGAAGACGTTGAATAAAGTATCTGTAGTGAAGAAAGCTACCAGCAAGTAGGTACTGATAGTGATTCAGCTTCTGAGAACAGTGAAGAGGGAGGGGGTGGGTGTTCACATGACGTAAGGAGAGGGGTCAGTGGGTCAAGTTCAGTGAGTTCATTCAGTTACTTTATGTTTTGTATTTTTTGTGATTTTTTTTTCCAAACCCTAACAAATGGGTCGTCTGTAGGGAAAAGCAAGGGAGAGAATTAGTCGTCTGGAGTGAGTTAAGGTAGTAAGTTTACAAAGTAAGTCTGAATTAACTCCCTTTGATTTGGAGGAAAAAGTTGTCACCTCCTTGTTTGTGGTGACAAGTGGATGAATGTATTGTGCCAGTTCCTTCACTGAAGTTAATCACTGTCATGTTGTGTTTCCATTCTGCCAGCCTGACTTGTGTTCAGACAGGGAGTGAGAGTGAGAGAGGAGAGTGGGGCAGCCACAGCACTGATCATGTTCACCTTTCATCTTCTCCATCTGGGTCAGAATGAAAAACATCAACATCAGACCCTGGGACAGAGTTATAAACCAGAATTTAAACATGTATAATTATTTTTTTATGATAAACATGATAGACTATTCATGAATAATTGATGCAGGAGATAGTGTAATATGATAGACTATTTATGGACAGTGCAGGAGATAGTGTACAGACATGTAAAGACCATGTACAACAAGGGCCAGCAACAGCAGAGAGACTGTCAGTCAGGCTGTGTTGAAGTTTGTGACTCCATATTTATTGTGGATACAAGTGTGTGACTGCATGTTCCTTGTGGATAAAAAGTGTGTGACCCCATGTTGATTGTGGATAAGAGTGTGTCAGAGTATGTGACCCCATGGTGATTGTGGGTAAAAGTGTGTGACCCCATTTTTATTAGTGTGGATAAAAGTGTGTGACCCCATGTTTATTGTGGATAAAAGCTGAACTGTGGTTTTCTTGATGCCCATTATGCATGGTGTTGCAAACTCCACTTTCTGGTCTCTACAAGTTCCAATAGATGCTTGCCCTGTGTTCCAAGGCGAAGAGACTGAGTAGAAAACCCAAAATCAGACAGACAGACCGACAGACAGGCCAGCATGAGACATATCTGTGTACAGAGTGGGAGGGACTGTCACTCCCGTAGTGTGCTGTCCAGCCACACCTGATGCTGTATCAATCAATCACCATCCCCAACGTAATTCAGTCTCCCCAGACTGACAGATGCCTGCTACTCTCTTTCTGAAGAATCTCATACATGTCTGGATTTTATTTGTCCATTTTTATTTTTTTGTCATTTCATGATGTGGGCCCTGTGTGCAACCTTGTCTGTAACTGCACTTGTTTTTTGTTGTACGGGAGGATTTAAGGTCTGTAGGGGTCGGTGTGGTGTGTTGATTCAGTGGCTGGTTTATAACTGACGTGGATGTGGGTGTGGTGCCTGTAGGGGTCTGATGTGTTGTGTTGATACAGTCGTCAGGTTATGACTGATGTGAATGTGGTGCCCTCTCACATCTGATCCACTGCACTGACAAGTCAGCAAAGTCCTCTATCAGTTGTGCTCATGGGCAAAGCATTTAACAGTATGCAACATTTCAGGCAGTGGGTTTTTTTTTTGTGGGTGTTTTTTAAAAAAATTTTATTATTATTATTTTTTTTTATCAAAGATATTTTGATGCATAATTTTCATTTTAGGATGGATTTGGAATGATATCCAGTGAAAAGACTTGAGATAAAGAAAACAGCAAGGATTGTGCTACTGCTCACTGGGCGACAGAAAGTGTGGCTGTGTGCAAGACAAGGTGTTCAATCCTTTCATTTGATTTGATAACATTGAAATAGACCACACTAAATAGCATTTTATTCTCTAAAATAAAAAGGGGGAAGCTGCAGAACTGATGTGTGTATGAGAGAGAGAAAGTGAGAGTGAGAAAGAGATGTATTTAGACACTACACAGTAACATGTACTTGTCAGTCTGTTAACATTTTTTCTTTCAAACAGAATCCAATACACTTCTCAGTTCTGAGAGGTCATTTTAAACCAAAGTTTGCAAGTTTTCGTCATTTCAAATTCCATTCCACCCCTGTCACAGTTACTATATTCTAGTCAAATTTTACCATGACATTCAGGAAAACAATTCTTGAGATTACCAAAAAGTAATGATATTTGTTTGTTTTTTGTTGTGTCTGTTCTGGTTGTTCCTTTGTTTCTCTGCAAAGTTGGATGAAACCAGATGTGTATTTCATCCATACTGCTTTTGTCACATAGGTATGTGACAAGAAACGAAACGATAATGAGAACAGAATTAAATTTGGTGACAGTTACAACTGAGGGAATAATGGGGAATAATTGAGGACAACATAAAGGATGTCTTACACACCCACAGCACACACACACACACACACACACTCACACATTGATATTCACATAGGTGATGTGCAGTGTACCTTATGGCATGATATATAATTATAAGTGTTTTAACTGTTTGCTTATATACAACACATGCATCTCTGAAGGTTAGTACCTCTTTCATACAGACAGTACAACAGGAGATGAAAAGAAGAAAAACAGTACTACCCTCCAGAATGTGAACAGGAAAGATCTATCAGACGGAATCCATAAATTAGAATAATTACATTTGTGCATTGTCAAAGTTTTGTCTGAGTTGTCTTGGTGTTGGTAGTGGGGGTGGGGGGTTGCAAGTGATTGGTTGTCATGTGATTGTACTTTTAGTGTAGTTTTTTTATGCCTTATTTATTGTAATGATTGGTTTACCTAATGATTTATTTATAGCCAGTGTTTATACATAGATCATCTTTTTAGTTGCTACCCTTAGCACTCTACTCCAAAGCAGTGTATGATGTGTATGATACACATTTACAACAGTGTATAATGATAATAATAATTAGTATTTATTTAGTACCAAATCTTGTGGTGAGTCAAATCAAAGTGCTTTCACAGCAGTCATTCACATGCATGCGTAACTCTAAACTGGAGAAACTGAGAGAAGGAAGAGGCAGGGGAGTGACGCTATCTTGGGAAGAGGTGGGTTTTACATTTTTCATCCTTTAAATGTTTGTGTGGTCATTGAGAGGGGTTGTTATTTTTCAGTTTCCTAGACTTTGTATATATGTGAAATGAAGTGGGAAATATCATTTTGGTTGGCCTAAGGGATTCTGGATTTATTTTCTTAGTATGTAATGTACAAAATTGACTTATTGCTTGTTTGTAAATTAATCGACCAAAATATAATTTGTAAAGTTATTATCTGCATTGAATGCTAAAGTTAGTGCAGTTGTATGTGTGTGCATGCATGTGTGTGTGTGTGTACATGTGTATGTATATGTGTATGTGCCATTCAGTGTGAGTTTGACACAGAATGAAAATCATAGGACTTGTACAGATGCATAATTATAATTGAAATTATTGTATATATGTTTACTTTTGTATATAAAATGTTCTTAACTTTTGGTCACATTACTGAAAGCTCCCCCTACGTCCCCCCCCAGGTTGTCCAAGTCACAGTTCAGTTCAGTTACTCAAGGAGGCATCAGTGCGTTCGGACATATCCATTTGTGTAGACCACATTTGCTAAGCAGATGCCTTACCAGCAGCATAACGGGTTTAGTCAGGCCTTGGGGGAAAATAAAATATAATGAAGTAAAATAAGATATATAAAGTATACAAATAAATGGATAAGTCATTAGATTGATGAATAAATAAGTCACATAAGTGAGTAAAATAAGTAATAGAAACAGGTTATCAAGGTGTAGAACAAAATCCATGCACCCCTTCCCCCCCTCTTTCTGGAGATCTCTTCCTTGATGTCCACGTTCATGAGGCTGCAACTCTATGCTCACTCCTTAAGGTTTGCAGGTGAAACTTTTAGATGCGTGGCCATTTTACCCCACCATTAAGGCATCCATCCTCCGTTTTCGGGGGCCACTCCCCTCAGTCCAGGTTGCTGGAGATGGTGACAGCAAGGCTGGATGTGTGTGGGTGGCTGTGGTTGGTGTGCTGTACAGGCACAGATATGTGCTGGTGGTTTCATTTCCATTCAGCTCAGTTTTGTGGTCTTTTTGTGTTTTGTTTTTTCAATTGTTTTGTTTTCTGCCTTGATCTGTTTCTGTCTTGTGTTCTGTTTTCTTATGCACCAGTAGGTCTTCCATGATGGTCACTGCATTTTGTGTTGATGATGATGACATGGATACTCCATTTTGATGCCTACATTGATGTTGAGCTTTCTGTTCCTTGTTTTATTTATTTGTTGTTGTTTTTCACCTGGGGAAGAGAATCTACTTTGTTGTGTCTGTTTGAAGGTAGGATGCTGGTGTGTGCTGCTACATGTTTAGCCTTTTAGTTTTGAATCCCATGCTGATGAATTGTACGGAAAGTTGGTATTCAATCTGTTACTTTTGCTTTGACATGTGATTATACGGGGCATCTTTTTTTCATTTCTTATTGTGAAGATTTTCAGTGTTGTCTCTGCTTTGATTTTGTTTTGACAGAACAGATGTTGCTTTCTGGAATGGCAAAGTATGAGTACAACTAGTTTTTTGGTAAGTTTTTTTCTGTTTTTTTTTTTTTTCCAGTTAAAGAGGGAACACGGTTTAGAATTTTCAGTTTCAATCTTTTTCATTGTATACATCCACAAAAATGCTTTGCTATTTACCCCATGCCGTATTTGTACGTCATCGTCATTTCAGGAATTTTCAGTTTTAAAGTTGATGCGTCCCAATAGCCACCAGTCAGAAAGCTTGATATGTCTATTTTCATTATCCTTGAGGAGCAACAGCCAGTCACGCTGTGTGTGGTAATTCCTGAATATTATTGTCATTACCCCCATCATGATGCTTACAGAATGGTGGACGTCAATCCACAACCTTACCCTTGTGGCTTGAAACATCAGTGTGTTGCAACAAAAACAAAATTGTGATTTTGCCATCAAAGATGTTGCAGAAGCTTTTTAAGTCACTGACGATGATGAATTAAGCGCTTGGTATGGCAAAACTTGTCAGATAGTTCGCTTGACGTGACTGAAAGTTAGAATGTTTGCAGAGACGAGGAAGGGTAGGGCTAGTTGAAGAGCTAGGTGTAGCCTGCAAAGGAGAGAAAGCAGAGCAGGTCACGTATAGCTCTGTGGTTGATCTATAGTTGACCTCAAAGACAAAGCATGCACTTGTTCAGGGCAGGGAGAGAGTGATGAAGGGGGTGAATAGTTTCGTGCAAGTTGTGAATTACATATACAGCATGGTTTTAGAAAAGCAAGCTCGCATTTATCAAACAGCTATCCTTATGAAGGTTACCTTATGAACAGTGCTTGCCCCCTGCACTGTGGGCCAGCTGGGTCACTGTTAATCTCTTCAATACTGTCTGAAAGTGAGTTTGAAGTGAGTGGGCCTGGCACAGGCAGCAGTTGCAATTGAAGGACGTGTACATGCACAAATATTGTGTTAAATGAATTGCTAACTGTCAGAATTTGATAGTCTGTTCATTTTCCTTTCAGAAAAGTATGGGTCATATATACTTTCTTGCAGTAGTTTACATGCTAGAATTTTTGTTAATCATTACACCATCTGCAACCCAAAACCATCTGGCAAATAGGAAGCACAAGTTAAAATAATGCCTGACACTCAAGAGCTTATGAGAAAACCCTTCAGTTTGACACATTTGTTATAAAGCTTTACATATTATAGCCCATTATTTGATTAGTCTGATCCTTTAGCTGTAAGTTGTACATTAATATTGTGTTCAGGACTAGAATTTGTAGAACAGAAATTGTGTATCATTGTAGTCTGTGTGGAGGTATTCTATGTCTGTCTGTACCATCATTAATTTTGTAGTCTGTGTGCAGGTATATGTCATTGTGTACCATCATTTGTAGTCTGTGTGCAGGTATATGTCTGTGTGCAGGTATATGTGTGCAAGTATGCCGTATGTGTACTGTTTAGTTCACAACTGGTATGTCTGCCACACAACTTTATGCAACCAAATATCTGAGCACACTGGACTGACTGGAAATGGAAGCATTGTGATATTGTGTTCAGCGGTTAAGGTGACTTTCTATTTTCCCCTTAATTTCTGTGGTGGTGATGACGATGACGATGATGACGTCCTCGGTTACAGGGGATAGAGCACTTCACTTTCACAGAAGCCATGGACACTTCTGTCATTGAGAAAGAATGTGCGTTTTACATGTTCATGAAATTATAAGAGGGGGAAAGAGAGAAAGTCAAGTATGAGAGAGAGAGGAAGTTTGTGTGTGTATGAGTCCACAAGCATGTGTATATGTAAATTTACATGAAGTGAAAGTAAAATACTTGCAAATATGGTTTGTACAGATACATTCTACGATCTATATTTCCTAAACTGGAAAAAATGTATGATGTGTTTAATAAATAATAGTTTAGCAAATGTAAATATTTACATGTGTTGTTTTTTCCAGTTTGGCATGTGCTGATAGTTTTGTTTAAATGTTTGTAGAGATTGTTAAAAGAACACAGAGAGAGTGTTAAAAGAACAGTTTGTGATGCATACCACTCTGCTAGAAACAGATGAAATCAGTGAACAGTATCATTCTGTGGATAATTTATTGTTCATACACAAGTCGGTTGTCAAACCTTGTGAGAAAACCTGGGTACACTGTACAGAGCATGTTAGACACCCCCACCCCTACCCCCTCTACTCCTGTCCTGTCTTTCCACTCTCCTCTTTCCCTCTTTCCTTTTCTTTTTTGTTTTATTAAAAAAAAAAAAATTTTTTTTAACTTCTCAATTTTCTCTCTCTTCCACCGTCCTCACCACAAGCAACAAAGATACACAGCAGGCAAGCAGATAACGCACACTACTGTCACTTCATGACATGACACTGTCATACACTCATCATGACATGGGATGGTCACTGTCATGCTTTATCATCATGACGTGAGATGCACACTGTCGCACCCTGATCATAACATGCACACAAGTGTCACATGAGATGCACTCTACTGATTACGCACACGCTATCACACACTCATGAGATGCGCAGCACTATCACATGCTGGCTTTTGCTTTTGCAGCTTCCACGGGATCACAGCCTCCCTTTTCCATCTTCTCCTTGTACTTGAGGTAGTCCCGTCTGCGATCAAAGTACTTGACCTGAAACACAGAACTGACCTGACCTGCACTGCAACAAAACTGCTGTCAGCATGGTGCTGTATGTGCACAACTGATTGCAGTTAGGTACAAAACAACTCTCATAGCTCATGGTGCCAGCTGTTTTGGCGACAGCACAGCAGTAACACCAACTGATTGGAAAAAAAAACTTTCAACACACACTGATGTACACACACTGTTGCTGAAAAAAAAAGGAAATCCCTGTCATGTGATCAAATTATGGTTATCTCGCTCTCTGATACAAAAGGTTGCCAACAGCTGTATTATGTTGGTGCCATGAGGGTTAAAGCAGACTTTGAAACAGATCTTCAGGGATGATATAAAAACCTGTGTGTCACTGCTTCAATGTGTCTGAATCAACCCATCCTTACATTCACAAGTTTGATGAAACAAAGGAGAAAGTTTCTGTTTTTGAAGGTACAGGGTGGAAGCCTGAGCATTATGGAAAGAATAAGTATAGCAAGTACCTGGTCCATGTACAATATACAATTTTCATGTCAAATTTCTGACTGGTAGCTGAATCTTTAAAAATTACCCATAGCTATCATCCCAACACTGATGTAAAAGAAAAACAACAACAAAAAAACCTGCATGTCCGGTGTTAGAAATGAAATGCACACTGTAGACTACATGAACATGGAACGAGGGGACCAGTCATGACCACCACTACTGTTGGTAGTGGATGTTTACAGAAGGTGTGCGGAGTACTCACCCACTGCTTGGTGCAGTTAGTCTCAAAGAGCGAGCGCTGCGCAGTGCACTTAGCCCTGTCCTCCTGCCCATCCTCCAGACACTGCCAGTAGTCGTCCCTGGCTGCCCAGCACTTCTTCCGCTCATCAGACTTGGGAAACGACATGGCGCTGGCTGCTGCTCACATTAAAAACACAATTGAAGCACAAATTTTAGATGTGCAGTTCTTTGCTTTATCAAGTTCATTAAAGAACACGGAAAGGTATGATATCAGTGTCTTTATCCATCTTTTCAGAACAATATAATTATACTTTAAGTATCAGAAAAACAGTATGACACTTAGCCAAAAGGTATTCTGACCGATCAGTGGTCAGTAATGACACCACAACTGAGCACTATCACTTCTGCTACACATGTTCATTGCAGACTTATGAATCCAAGCACATGTCTACACTCACTTACTCTGCTCACCATGAGGGGCAACTGACACTGAGAAAAACAAGCACACAGCTTTTGTAACTTGAACATGTCTCACTGTGAAGTCTAAGTAACGGCACTGAAACCTTAAGTCACTATCTGTTCTTTCTTCATGGCACTGGTAAGATCTACAGCCATTGAGCAACAATGGTGCTTCCTGTCTGACGGGTAAAAACTAACAAACGGTAAACAGTGTGATAAAAACAAACAGAAAACTGTGATGGCACCCCACCCCCCACCCCTCCCTGGTGACTACAGGGAGTGATTAGTAGATAAAAAGGCTATCCACATTTCTTCCCCTCAAAATCCTCTGTGTGACTGGTGGAGTAAATATCCACACCTTGTTGTGAACACTAGACATTCCATCTGGAGGGGGAAATCTGTAGATATTGCTGAGAAAATGATAGCTCATGCAGCTCCTGCTTGAAGGGTGCCAAGCAAGGAGCCTCAGCAACTTTGGCTGGTACAGAGTCCGGAAGTGCAGCGAAAAAGAAAAAAAAAAGCAGCTTTGTTTAAAGCATTCTGACCCAGATGGACATTTTCTAAATTTCTGCCTCTGGCTTGCCCTAGTTCTTGTGCTTGCAGAACAGTGACAAATCAAAATAACGCCCCTGACAAAATCATGCAAAATGCGGGGATACTATTACATATTCATATTGATATCTTTTCTAAATGCATTGCAAAATCTGTCGTCACAAAATCAAAGATCCTTGTTAATACTGACTGTAATTAGAGAAAGCTGTAAAATATTTTTTCATGACACCTTCTAGATTAACAAATATACCATAGCTTAAAGTTAATGCAGTGTTCCAGTGACATACAAACCCGACACTTTGAACACACACACACACACACGTCTCTCAGTGTTACACACCAGATCATAAAGTTCAAGTTAAAAGTAATTTATAATTACACAATTTGTGAGCCATTACACACATGTATTGACTTATTTCCTATCAATGACACTGCTTACCTTTCGAGTTCAGTTGTCTCAGGGATATATACGATGTTGTAATTTTACTCTATTTGTCCTTGTTGCTTAACTCGTGTGTGCTATTCTTAAACGGCTCATAACACAAACTGTACCTTTTGCGTATAAAAAAAACAAAGTGTGTGAATACATAGTAAATCCTCTTCAAAGTAGTCTATTGAACAGATAAACAGTTTCTTCGTAACAAGCATAACAAAATCCTTCTACATAAACGGCTATGAATTTTAACATTGAATTATACGTTGGCTACTTTCATTTTTAAACTGGAGAAAATTGAGAACATACAAATTTCGAGAAAGGTGGGCAATCCAACGGAAGTTACAACTGAAGAATATAATTCTCGACTTCTTTGAATAATGTTTTATAACTGTGCAATGAATGTTTGTTTTATGCAGAAAAAACAAAAAAGTGTTGTTTTTGTTCATATTTTTCACTTAAAGTTTAAGAATATCCGTTTGTGTATTCGACAGGAAGTTGCTCCCACGCGTGCACACGCAGGAAACAACATGCATTCAATGCGAGACTGACAACGAAATCAGCTGAACTTTCTATTCGTCAACTGGGGCGTTCTCAGCCAATGCTGAACCAAAGTGACTGCATAGCACAGCGTTTATGTAGGTTTCAGTATGGATGAATGTGAGCAAATATCGAAGACATGTGAACATTCTGGTCAAGTTTGTAAACAAGATGAACATTCATGCCATTGCCAGTCACTTGAGTCCCTGAAAGATGTTACTGAGACTTCAGCAGAACTGGACGGTTTGATCCGACATTCCATGCACCAGAATGGGATAGTGACACACTTGCTAAATGAAACAGAGGACACAGAGGGCGGCGAGAGTGCAGATTCCGGCACTGGAAGCGCTAGTTTTCAAGACTGCGATATTGTTTCACAGTTTTCACGACTGTCCGCTGTGGAGACAGAAACGGAACGAGTGTCCCGTGCAGACGAGGCTGCTGTCGACAGACTTCACTGTCCGAACACTGAGGGGACAGCAGAAGAATCACAGAAAGGGGATAGCGTCAGCATCGAATATGTGGTGTATGAATCAGAACTGCAGATGCCAAATATAATGAAACTCATCACCAAAGACTTGTCGGAACCTTACTCCATATACACATATCGATACTTTATTCACAACTGGCCAAAGTTGTGTTTATTGGTGAGTTTATTGTACCCCCTTCTCTCCTCACCCCCACAATAACGTTTCTCAGGGTGAAGAATCAGGAACTTTAGTGATGCTATGGATGTTGAAAGAAGGTCTATAGCTCAGCATCCTTTTGCTGTTCATGGAAATAATTTTAAATTTGTTTTGTCATTTTTATGCCCCCCTTTATTTTCATTGACTGCATCAGATTGGTTTTGTTGGTTTTTTTATTCACTTTTAAAACATGTTTTTTGTGTGTGTTTTTTGTGGCTTCTTTCACTGAAGGTTTTTATTTTGAGATATTGAACCTTATAACAAGTGGTCTATACAAGACAAGATGCTGTTTATTGTATTCAACAAAATGATTATCCTGGTCACCACCAGTCAGTTTAGAGTGCAAAATTCCCATGTGCAATAAACACAGAAAAGATGGTGTCTAAAAATAGCTGGGGATTCCCCCAGCGTTGTGTAGAAATTTAGCTTATCCTTCCACTGAAGATTAATCAGTTGAGTGCCAGAGAATTTTGTAAAATAAAGTGCTCTCCCCTTGCCAGGGAATTTTGAGGATTCGGGGTAATACATTTAAAAAAAAATCTAGCACAAAAACTATGGGAGATACAGAAAGAGAGTAAAATGTTTTTGTGAAGGAAAGTAAATGTAGATTCTGCTTCTGGGCTGTTTTTTTTCCCCAGTTAGGTTGATTGTAGATAACTGTTCAGGTATTTAGATTAAAGATAATAGTTTTGTGCAACATCGACTTGCCAATGACTCTGTCGTGGTTCATGCATACTGGGTATTTTTGTGTCTCCATAACCCACCGAACACTGACATGGGTTACAGGATCTTTAACGTGCGTATTTGATCTTCTGTGTGTGTGTTCACACGAAAGGGGTTCAGACACTAGCAGGTCTGCACCTATGTTGACCTGGGAGATAAGAAAAATCTCCACCCTTTACCCACCAGGCACCGTTACTGTGATTCGAACCCGTGACCCTCAGATTGAAAGTCCAACGCTTAAACCACTCGGCTATTGCACCCGTCAGTAATGACATCCACAAAGAAAAGAAACAAAATATAGCTAGAAATAGCATGCCTATTGTCAGATTATACCTGTAGAAGAAATTAAAACAAGCTGTAAGTTTATAAAAAAACAATTCACATCTCATGTAGACATGTAAAATTGTGAATTAATGTCCCAACAATGACAAAGGTGGGTATAGTCAATGTAAAAGGTCAGTCACAGCCTCAGAAAATGAGCTGGCAAGCTTTTTGACAACTAAGATCTTTCACAAGTGAGAGGGTGAAGTACTTGGAAAGCATTCACTCCCTCCAAGTTGCATGTGGGCTGATTAAAGTGTCTGCTCTGCATCCGGCTTGCCACCTCTTCACAAGAAGCCCATGTTTCACGTCCAATGCAGGTTCAACCCTGTGTTTCATGAAAATTGTGGAGCATTTGCGGTTGTTGATTTCCTGCAGTCTGCACTGAAATGTGAGTGCACTGGTTCCCAACTGTCATGCCCACTTCATACTCTCTGGCTGAAATTCAGCCTATCGTCTCACTCCACTCCCTCTCCTTCCAAAGCTTATTGCACGTATTCTGTCAGTCATAGCCACTTGTTCAAAAACGCTGTATGATTGGATAGACGTACTGAATTACCATAAGATGGGCTGTCAGTCTCATCATTGTCGTCGTCAATCACCTTTGTGTTCAAACCAATCATCAGACAAGAGAGATCCTTCTCCATCGCTTTAGCTGTCCATAATCACAAGCACAGCTTTCAGAATTATGTAAATCTGCTGACTGTGACCACTTCCTTTATTGGACAGTTTTCAATGCCTTCTTTTGCATTTGATGCAACCCCCTTTTCCACGCGCGTATCGTGTGGTCAGTTAGCAAATCATTGAGTGGAAAGGGGTCTTCTACCTGATGTATGTTCATTTAAACAGTATTTTTATCATCCAGGCACATCAAACTAACTGTTCAGAGTCTGTTTATGTGAATTGAACCAGAGATTAGAAAAGAGAGATAAACCACTTGCAGAAATTGCTGAAGCCAGGCAGCCTGCGCCGCGGCACGCATTCATTATTCATGAGCTGCCTTTGCCCCGCCCAAACGAAAGGAAAGCGTCAGTCGAACGCAGTCTCCTGAGTGATTTTATAATTTGGATTACACCTTTTTTCCCTTTCCTGTTTGCTTCATCCCACGCAGATGTCAAACTCAATTTTGTTGTGAATAACATTCCTAAATATTTATATGTATTGGTTACTTTTATTTCCCTATCACCACAGCACCATTTTTCACGAGTCGAAAGATGACCTCCATTGCGGAAAACTATAATATTGGTCTTAACGAGATTCACTGTTTGTTGTAGTCTGTCTGTTTCTTGCTTAAGGGCATTTAATTGATTTTGTAACCCTATGGGTGTGTCAGACAAGAGAACAACATCATCAGCAAATAGCATCAAGAGCAAATCTGTTGCGCCAGGTATCATTTGTATTCCATGTCTCCCCTTCTTTGATAACTCCACTGCCAATTCACCGATGAAAAAGGAAAACGGCTGTGTGCTTGGCATACAACCTTGTTTAACCCCTCTTGGACACTGAAAAAAGTCTGAATAAATACCTTTGTCACGAACACATACAAGTACAGAATCGTAGATGCTTTTAACAGCCATGTAAAAACTCCCGAGAGAGAGAGACAGAGACTTTGAGAGAGAGATAGAGCACAATACAACGGTCTGCTCGGGCAACATGAAGCGTTCGTATATATATGAATTATATATATGATTATGTACATATAGATAGATTTAGATTTACATACTGATAGATCTATATGAAATTATGTATGTATGTATTCATGTATGTATGTATAGACAGATGTTAGAAGAGAGACAGAGCTGAATATGTGTTTTATGTTTTGATATATATATATTTTTTTGTTGTTGTTGAAGAAATGGTGATGTAAACCAGAAAGTGTGAAGAAAAAGTAGCGTTACGAAAACGCAGTTCAATAATTTATAACTGTCTCTCTCATGTGCAACATTGCGCTGGGGGGGGGGGGGGGGGGGGAGCTGCTTTATTTTCTTTTTATATTATCTACATTCAAGCAGATGCAAACGTGCTAAAAACCAAAGCAAAAATGAATCAGTTTTCATTGTATACAGCGAATCTTACTACACGTGCGAAATTCCAGGCGTAACTTAACTTTCGCTTTACTGCAGCTGAACCGTCGAACCGACCAGTTTCCTTCGGGTGGGGAAGGAGAGGGTGATTTACCGCCACCCTTCCGCACTGCGTGTGTGCCTCAAAACGGCTTCAGCACTGTTATAGACAGTAAGAAGGGGCCTGCCGTGAGTGGTTTATCTCTCTTTTCTAATCTCCGATTGAACCAAAGTCCAATGAAGGAAAAATGGGAACATATACAGGACATCAGTGGACATCTTATAGGCACTATGGCAACACTTTTTGTAGGACGTCAGCTGACGTCTTATAGGCACTCAACTGGTTAAGAGCAGTAGGTTCATGGATAACAGATCCATGATCTGGTCACCTTTCAGTGACATGTGTCCTCTATCTAGCTTGTGCATAAATGCGAGTTTGGCGGTGAAAGGGTTAAAGCACTAAAAGCAGTAGTGTCAAGAACAACGGTTGCTATACACTGGTCAACTGCCTGTGATGATGTGAAAACTGTAGGCATGATGCATTGCAGGCGATGGCGGGGGAGCAGTGTGTGGGGGCCATAGTGTGTAAGCTGGACATGCACAAGAAGATGACACGACGAGGTTACATTGCCATGCTGGCTGTGGACCAACACTACAGACGACAACAGATTGGTCAGTACATGTGTGCTGTAATAGGGTTATAATGAGGGTGTTGTGTGCTGTACATGTGTGCTGTAAGAAGGGCTGTAATGATGGTGTGTGCTGTGCACATGTGCAATAAGGGCTGTAATGAGGGTGTGTGCTGTACACATATGCTTTAACGAGGGTGTTGTGTCTGTACATGCGTGCTATAATGAGGGTGATGTGTTCTATGGATGTGTGCTATAATGAGGATGATGTGTGCTGTACATGTGTGCTATAATGAGGAATATAATGAGGGTGTTGTGTGCTGTACATGTGTGCTGTAATGAGGATGATATGTGCTGTATTTATTGTGCAATCATCAGGGCTGTAATGAGGATGATGTGTGTTATAATGAGGGCTATAATAAATGATGATGTGTACTGTGTGACAGGGTCCACTCTGGTGATGAAGGCGATACAGGCCATGATAGAGGATCACTGTGATGAGGTCAGTGACCACACTATACTACACTGCACTACACCACACTATACTACTCTACTTTACAATACAATACACTACACTACATTACATTACAATACAATACAATACTGCACTACTACACTACATTGCACTGCTCAATACTGTACTGCATTGTACTGCACTGCACTGCACTTCTATATTGCAATGCACTACACTGTAAAGTATTCTGCACTATACAACACTGAACTATACTACATAACCAGACTGCACTACGCTAGATCATCTGCCAGTGCTGCACAGTGTTTTAGTATTTTCTTAGTCGTTTTTAAACATTTTCGTTAAGTTTTAATTTGTCAACATTTTACAAGACAGTAGAATTGAAAAGCATAAAGAATATACAAAATCACTAATTATTATAGTTGAGTTTGATACCAAATGTATATATTTATATGAAAAGAAAAAAGACTGAAAAGTAAACCAAAAAAAGAAGAAAGAAAGAAAAACATTCATAGGAAAATAAACAGACTGACAGACAGTACAGATAAGCAGATAGATTATACGTAGGTTGGATATTATCGTGGAGCACAACATTCATTAGTTATGAACTTTTACAGAATTTCAAGGAGCTTGTATGTTCACAGTTAGTGAATTTAACATCCATTTCATGCACGGTTACATGAAACAAATACCAAATATGAAAATTCTGCAATTATGGGTGACAAGTTTTTGTTGATCATAAAAAGGTTACTAATCCTTTGTGATCCATAACCTGTATGGCAGACATGTGACAGAGAAGTGGCTTGGTTGAAGTTAACATATACATGATACTATCCATTTTCTATTAAATTTTTAGTTGTTTTTTTTTTTTAATAAAAAAATAATAATAGTGGAAGGCTGACTTCAATTTTACATAGATACAAGTAATACTTTGCAAACAGTATTATAAAAATAAAACAGCATCAGTTATTATGCTCACACTTTATCCAAATAACACACATCATTCTTATATCTTCAGATTTCCTGCATCAAATCTGTCAACCAATTCAGTGTATAAAACATCAGCTAACATCCTACACAAAATGTTGCCATAGTGCCTATAAGATGTCCACTGGCGTCCTGCATCTATTCCAATTTTTCCTTCATCAGAGTTTGGTTCAGTGAACGCAAACAGAATCCGAACAGTTAGTTTAATGTGTCTGGATTGTAAACATGCTAATTAGATGAGCAAATGTCAGGTGGGGGACCCCTTTCTTTTCAGTAATGTTTTGCTAACTGGACCTGTATAGTGGGCAGATCAATGTGATAATAAAGTATTCTGTATTTTGTAATTCTTCCAATTTTTTTTGTTATTGCAGCACAAAGAATATATATATGTGTGTGTGTGTGCAGCCTACAGTACACACTATTGTTTGCAGTCATTCAAAAATCTGAACTTTGTGATCATATCAAATACTCTAGCACACTTCACAATGTCTTCCAAAAATGCACCCAGCAAAAAAACAAAAAACAAAAAAAAATCATTTTCCAGTGCATACAGTTCGAATTGACCATACTGCTAGATCCCATCATCATATAAACAAAATATTTTACAGAATTTCCTTTCTAAATGGATAAAGATTACACTCCTGCCAGAAAAATAAAATGATGTGAAAGATGAACAGATCAACTGCTACAACAGCATTTATTCCCAATGTTGTCCTTTTTTTACACAAAGAAAGACGAGTGTTTGTAGCGTGTGTTTTTCTTTCTGTCACTCTCAGCATGGTATAACGGGTGTATTATATATATATGATATGTGTGTGTTTCCTTGTTAGACAGGAATTGCAAAATAATTATATTTGTGTGTGGCATGACACCCTGGAAAATAGCAAGAAATGTTCATATTATAGAAACTTTAAAATAGATTTTGGAAGAGAAAAGTACATTTCCAGTCTACTACCTGATTGTTTAATGTTGTCATTACTGCAGTTCAGGTGAAGTAGTCACAAATTACTCGTTGAGATTGGTAGACATGATATTCCATGTGAATTGCAGACTTGACGTAACTGTTTGTTATTTCGTTTTGTTATGGAATGCCCAAAGTTTGTAGTTATCGAAATAAGTATGTTCAAAGAAATGTTTGAAACTGAAATCAGTTTTTGATTTTGAAGTTTGTTGAAACCAGGGAGGAGAATGTGATTGAATGTAGGGAAATTCATCAAAATGGGAAAAATTACAAGATGATATGATCATTACTTATCTGTTTTCATCACCAGTTTCAGTGTTATAATTGCTGTCCACATTTTATTTTTGTTGTATAATTCCATGCCCCAATATGGGTCAAAGGATTAAATATTTATGTGTGTGTGTGTGTGTACATATGTATGTGCATGCAAGGATGATATGAAAAGCACACATCTTCAAACAAGAATTCATTCTTCTCAAAAAAGGTTATCATGTGCAACTCTGTTATCTTGACAAATGATTAACAGCAAACATCAGAAAACAGAAAAATTGTACTTTGACCCAAAGCCTTTATTTTACTGGCCCTCTTCCCTCAACCTCTTCCCACTCCACCCTGGCAATATTCCTCTCCTCAACATCCAGACAAGTTGGATTTTCTTTGTTGAACATTAACGAAAAACAAATTTGATTTGTATTATGTCAGACCCAGTGTTGTGTAATACAGTGTGTTCATTGGTGAACAATGTGTCAGACCCAATGTTTTTTTGTTTTTTGTTGTTTTTTTAAGGAGAAATCACTTGATTCTGCAGATATGCAGGGCTGTCTCAGCATCCATAGAATACTTTTTTTTTTTTTTTTTTTTTTTTGAGGGGGGGGGGGGGTAGTTTTTTTTTCAGGTTTTTTTTTTTTTTTTTTTTTTTTTTTTTTTTTTTTTTGAGGGGAGGGTGTGTGTGTGTGGGGGGGGGGGGGGGGGGTTAGTTTTTTCAGGTGGTTTTTTTTTTTCAGTTTTTCTTCCATCATCATTTTTCCCCTTTCTTTCTGTTATCTTTTGCCCCTTTTTTTCTTTATTTTCTTTTTTCATTTTCTTGTCACATATCTTCTTCCCATTGGCATTATCCAGTGTTTTCAAGGTCACGCAACACAAAAGAAGAAAAAACACAAAAGACACACACAATGGCCCCGCACACAATTACAGTGTCTAGAAGAGAAAATTTTCTCTCTCTCTCTGGAGGCACTATAATTATGCAAGTACAATATGTGTATGTTTGATGTGACCACCTGGTCCCTTTTTTTTTTCTTTTTTTTTTATAATTTTTTTTTTATTCCTTCCAGATTTCTAAGGTGTATCTCTGTTTCGAATATAAGTTCAAGATTCTTACATTTGCCGTATTTAAAGTCAGACCCAGTGTTGTGTTTCAGTGTGTTCATTGATGAACCTTGTGTCAGACAGTATGTTATTGTGTTTTGATGGGTGAACCAAGTAACAGACCCTGTATGTTAGTGTGTTGGTTGGTGAACCATGTGTCAGACACTGTATGTTAGTGTGTTGGTTGGTGAACCATGTGTCAGACACTGTATATTAGTGTGTTGGTTGGTGAACCATGTGTCAGACCCAGTGTTGTGTTTCTGTGTGTTCACTGATGAACCTTGTGTCAGACCGTGTATGTTACAGTGTGTTGGTGGGTGAACCATATGTCAGACCCTGCATGTTAATTGTAGTCATTTGTAAACCATGTGTCAGACTGTGCTGTGTTACAGTATGTTGATTGGTGAACCCAGTAACAGACCATGTATGTTAGTGTGTTGGTTGGTGAACCCAGTAATTGACTGTATGTTACAGTGTGTTGGTTGGTGAACCCAGTAATTGACTGTATGTTACAGTGTGTTGGTTGGTGAACCCAGTGATTGACTGTGTATGTTACAATGTGTTGGTTGGTGAGCCCAGTAACAGGTGGTGTATGTTACCGTGGGTTGCTTGGTGAACACAGTAACAGACGATGTATGTTACAGTGTGTTGGTTGATGAACACAGTAACCGGCAGTGTGTTATTCATTATGTGTCAGGTGGTGCTGGAGACTGAGATCACCAACAAGGCAGCACTACGATTGTATGAAAACCTGGGCTTTGTCCGCGACAAGCGTCTGTTCCACTACTACCTGAACGGGGTGGACGCTCTGAGGTTAAAACTGTGGCTGAGGTAGAACTGTCCCTACAGACACATTGTCAGCGGTCAGTGGTGGTGATAGATTACCTGTCAACTGTCAGTAGAGACACATCGTCTGTCAACTGTCAGTGGTGGTGATAGATTGCCTGTCAACTGTCAGTAGAGACACATCGCCTGTCTGGTGGTGATAGATAACCTGTCAACTGTCAGTGGAGACACATCGCCTGTCAACTGTCAGTGGTGGTGATAGATAACCTGTCAACTGTCAGTATAGACACATCGCCTGTCAACTGTCAGTGGTGGTGATAGATTGCCTATCAACTGTCAGTAGACACATTGTCTGTCATCTGTCAGTGGTGATGATAGATAACCTGTCAACTGTCAGTAGAGACACATTGTCATGTGTCGGTGGTGATCACAGATCAATTGTCAGTGGGTGACAGAGCCAGCAGACTGTGTGCATGTGAACGTGAGCCTGCTAGTGTGCTTGTTTGTGTGTTCCGAACGTCTGTGTGTTGTTCTTTCGTCACAGGATTTCGGCTGTTGAGCCTGCTCCTACTTGAGGGGAGACATTGATGTAAAGACCTGTGATGTCTCACAGTGATTGATATCAAATACCTGTGATGTCGTGCAAAAGAATCAAAGTCATTAAGATCTCTCACCGTCACACAGAGAAAATATATCGTGATGAGAAAGTTAATGAGTGTAAGTATTTTTCTTGTTTTTTGCATGGGAATAAAGATCAAACAAAAAGGAAAAAACTTCTCATGCAGTTTGAAATAAAGGTAAAAGGGCAGTTTCTAGAGGAAAACATTTCACGTTAGATGTTGTCATGAAACATAAATATGTTATGTGAGTGAAATTTAGGTAATGGATTTTTAATCTTGGAACGTTAGGGTTTTAATTGCTTCTCTTTCAGTTGTAAATAAAGGATGGGACATACTGACACACTGAGTTTTCTTTTTGCCTGGCTACTCTTCGTCATCTTCGTTCGTTGGCTGCAACTCCCACGTTCACATGTGTATGACCATTTTTACCCTGCCATGAAGGCAGCCATACTCTGCTTTCGGGGGTAGCATTGCTACTCATAATTAGATATAGAGCTGTTTAATTCTTTTCTTTTACTGCAATCTATCTGTTCTGTTGTAAGCTGATTTCTTTCACCATTTCGTGAGTCGTGTCCACAATCCCATGTTCAGCACTGAAGCCAAACTGGCTTTCTGGGAGGAGACCTTGCTCAAGATGTTGAAGGTGGTTGAGCAGGACACGGGTCAGAATCTTCCCAGCAATGGACAAGATGGATGCCTCAGTGGTTGTCGCAAGACTGGCAGTTGCCTTACCTCTTGTAGATGTGGACAGTGCTGGCATCTTTCAGCTGTTGCGGGATCTGTCCCTTGTTCCACATGGACTGGAAGAGTTCAGTCAAATTTTGCATCATGGCAGGGCCTCCTGCTTTGTATACCTCAGCAGGGATTGCATCATATCCTGGCATTTTGCCACAGGAGAGTTGCTTCACTACCTTCCTGACTTACATCTTCTGTGGGGAGGGTGTCGATGTCCTCGTTGATCTCTACCTGGGGCAGGCAAGCTATGGCCTAAACTAGTCAGGCTGTGGTAAACATGCCATCAACACTGTGGTCTGGTTTGGATGGCCTCATACCATGCATTTCCAATACTGACAGAAAAACAAAAGGCCATTTCAATGGACAGCAAGTTTTATTGGAGAAAAGAGTTGGAACACCATCAGACATCATTCAGTCAATCAGTGAGTGGGTTTCCCCCATCCCCTCACCTGATCATCAGCACCTAGGCCCCAGTCAATACATCACTGAGGTGGGGGGTGGTGTTGATTGGGGTGAAATTTACCTATGGTGTTAACTGTCACTTCCATTACCTCTGTTCTCTTCATGGCTTTAAACAAACACATTTGCTGAACAAGTATTAACATGGAATCCGAGTCACACCAAAGGCAGACAATATACTGAGGTAGCTGTCAAACTTTGGACTGTTCATGTGGAAATAAAGTACAACACTTGGACTGAACAAAAATTCCTGGAAAGTCAAAGAAATGTGCTGTTACAAACTTCCAGTCTCCTCATTACACTTTTTTCTGTCCACAATATTGCTATATGACCTGGCCACAACACTGCCATATGACCGGTCCACAATACTGCCACATGACCTGACCACAATACTGCTATATGACCTGACCACAATACTGCTATATGACCTGACCATACCTGTCAGTGTGTGAGGGACAATGGGGGAGAGAGGTGGGACACCTATACTGCCCAGACTCTCAAGACGAGACAGAAGTTTGTAACAGCGACCAGTGTCACTGAGATTTTGCAGATTAACTTAAATGGCGGAAGACCATAACAAAATGCTAACAGACATGGCTGGGTTTTTTGGGTTTTTTTCAAAAACAACGAAATAAAAATCTCTGCTATCCATCAGGATTTGCACACATACCACTCTCCCTCCATGAAGCAGTGGACCCTGACAATGACACTGGTTTGTCCAAGCTGCTGGCTGACCAGAGATTCACTTCACTGCAGTCACATGACTTCACTGCAGCTGTCACTGCCACCTGGTGCACTGATTCAGACCATAGTTCACTGCTGGGTGTGTGATCTCCACCCCATGGAGGCAGCAGGACTGGCTGTGAGGGTGTCTACACACAGGTGGGGGTGGGCGGGGTGGGGATGTCATGGAGGCAGGAGGACTGGCTGTGAGGGTGTCTACACACAGATGGGGGTGGGCGGGGTGGGGATGTCATGGAGGCAGGAGGACTGGCTGTGAGGGTGTCTACACACAGATGGGGGTGGGCGGGGTGGGGATGTCATGGAGGCAGGAGGACTGGCTGTGAGGGTGTCTACACACAGATGGGGGTGGGCGGGGTTGGGATGTCATGGAGGCAAGAGGACTGGCTGTGAGGGTGTCTACACACAGATGGGGGTGGGCGGGGTGGGGATGTCATGGAGGCAAGAGGACTGGCTGTGAGGGTGTCTACACACAGATGGGGGTGGGCGGGGTGGGGATGTCATGGAGGCAGGAGGACTGGCTGTGAGGGTGTCTACACACAGGTAGAGGTGGTGGTGGTCACGTGTGCGGCAAGGTCAACAAATAGAAGGCCACACACTGCTGCTCACCTACACACACAAACACACATAAAGTTGTTTGATGTTAGCATTTCTTTCTATTTCTCAGGCGTTCTCTCTCTTTATCCCTCCCTCCACACCCACATCCAAGCCTCCCCCTCCCCACCACCCCCCTTTGTTGTTGTTGTCGTCTAATATCACTTGAAGTGGAAAGATGTTAAACTGAAGGCTTCTACACACACACATGCAGCCTACAGTGTAGTACACTGCTGAATAGTATAAAGGTAGATCAAAAAAGTTCTTGACCTCTCAGAGAAAGCTTGGCTGGAGAACCTCCACTCTTTCCTACTTTTCAATATAGTCTCTTAAGTGAATGGCTTCCACTTGATCATCAGTGGTCGAGGATTTGGGGCGGCCAGACTGAAACAAATATAGACGGACACATTTAACTTAATGAATAACCTTGGAAGAGATTCTAATTTATAGTTGTGCTCATGTTGAACAGTTTGTGCCATTGCTTCCAGGTTAGTCTGAGAACTTTCTGATCCACTCTCGTACAGCACATTGCAACACAACCCTCCACACATTGTGATACGTTTTTTCGCGTGTTGCATCATTCACCTGTATGCCTTTCTGACACACTACGCAGGCTACATCTGTAATCTTTTTGAAACTACTCGTTACATGTGTAAATCATTCTGACACACTACACCTGTGACTCACCACAGATGTAACATGAATGTCACTGACACTACTAAAGGTGTGACACCTATATCATGATGAACATCAATGGAACAATAGATGTCGCACCTATACATCCATGTGATACAACAGATGTGACATTTTGTTATAACAAAGACAATTCACACAAGCACCAATACATAACTCATGGTGACATCCATGGAGTAGAGGTCGTTCAGTGTGGCTGTGCACTCACCTCACTCAGACACTGGTTGGTCCACTCCCTGCCCTGTCTGGGCCCTGTCCCCATCACCCCCACACGGCTGGCTGACCACTGAGGGACTGTCCTCACCACTGCCAGGTTTGGTGTTCTGCAGGCGAGCCGACAACCTGGTCTGTCGCTGGCCCCGCCCCCTTGCTGGGGGAGGTTTGGGGGAGGACGCTCCAGAGGTCTGCATGCCGGATGCCTCACGGTCTTGGTGGTCCTCTGAGGTCAGAGATCCTGAGGGTGAGGCTGTGGCACTGGAGCCCTGACCCTGTTCCCCCAGTGCACTTGTCCTTGTCACAGAGTGGGGGGCAGGGGCACTGCTGCATTCTGCCTCCTCCATGCTAAGGGGCACTGGGGCAACCTGCTCCTCCACACCACCAGCCATGGGAGCTGGGTCACACACAGCTGCCTTTGAAATTGCTGTTGCTGCTGCTGATGTGGACGTTGTTGGTTTGGAATCTGTTGTTGCTGAAGTGGAAGTTGGTTCAGAAGCTGCTGTTACTGATTTGGAAGGTGTTGGTTCAGAAGCTGCTGTTTCTGATTTGGAAGGTGTTGGTTTAGAAGCTGCTGTTACTAATTTGGAAGGTGTTGGTGAAGCTGCTGTTACTGATTTGGAAGGTGCTGGTTTAGAAGCTGCTGTTACTGATTTGGAAGGTGCTGGTTTAGAAGCTGCTGTTACTGATTTGGAAGGTGTTGGTTTAGAAGCTGCTGCTACTGATTTGGAAGGTGCTGGTGAAGCTGCTGTTACTGATTTGGAAGGTGTTGGTGAAGCTGTTGTTACCGATTTGGAAGGTGTTGGTTTAGAATCTGCTGTCACTGATTTGGAAGCTGCTGCAACTGATTTGGAAGGTGTTGGTTTAGAAGCTGCTGCTACTGATTTGAAAGGTGTTGGTTTAGAAGCTGCTGCTACTGATTTGGAAGGTGTTGGTGAAGCTGCTGTTACTGATTTGGAAGGTGTTGGTTTAGAAGCTGCTGCTACTGATTTGGAAGGTGTTGGTTTAGAAGCTGCTGCTACTGATTTGGAAGGTGTTGGTTTAGAAGCTGCTGTTGCTGATGTCTGTTCAGCACTTGCAGCTGTGGGTGGTGGCTTAGCTTTTGTTGTAGATGGCGTAGCACTTGCTGTCACAACTGCTGGTTTAGCACTTGTAGGGGATGGCTTAGCACTTGCAGTCACAGTTGGTTTCGCACTGGCAGTTGTGGGTGATGGCTTGGCACTTGTAGTTGTGGGTGATGGCTTGGCACTTGTAGTCAGGGATGGCTTAACATTTGCAGTTGTAGGTGATTGCTTAGCACTTGTGGGTGGTAGCTTAGCATTTGTTGTGGGTGACGGCTTTGCACTTGTAGTTGTGGGTGATGGCTTTGCACTTGTAGTTGTGGGTGATGGCTTAGCACTTGTGGGTGATGGTCTAGGAGTTGTGGTTGATGGTTTAGCACTTGTAGTTGTGGGTGATGGTTTAGCACTTGCAGCTGTGGATAATGGCTTAGCACTTGTCTGTGATAGTTTAACACCTGCAGCTGTGGATGATGGCTTATTACTTGTGGGTGATGGCTTGGCATTTGTAGTTGTATGTAATGGCTTAGCACCTGTATTTGTGGGTGATGGCTTAGCACTTGTAGTTGTGGATGATGGCTTAGCACTTGTAGGTGATGGCTTAGCACTGGTAGTTGTAGGTGATGGCTTCACACTTGCAGTTGTGGGTGATGGCTTAGCACTTGTGGGTGATGGCTTAGAACTTGTAGTTGTGGGAGATGGCCTAGCACTTGTGGGTGATGGCTTAGCACTTGTTGTGGGTACTGGCTTAGCACTGGTAGTTGTGGGTGATGGCTTAGCACTTATGGGTGATGGCTTGGAACTTGTAGTTGTGGGTGATGGCCTAGCACTTGTGGGTAATGGCTTAGCACTTGATGATAGCTTAGCACTTGTGGGTGATGGCTTAGCACTCACAGATACTGATGTCGGTTTAGCACAGGTAGCTGTGTGTGTTGGTTCAGAGGCAGCAGTGGAGGACGTTCCACTCACAGGCAGACTGCCTTGCTGAGGCCTGTTCTCTGGACATGGAGAGGCAGCACTGTGTGTGTCAGAGGCTGAACTGGGCCATGGCTTGGGGGCTGTCTGTGAGGTCACTGCTTTGGGCGACCCTCCCTTCACTGCTGACCTAGCTGCTGCTGTGACTGCTTTCTTCAGGGGAGTGCCTGTGGGCCGGGACATCAGGTTTGGAGTTCCAGCCTTCACTGTGGCTGCTGGAGAGGGTACTGCTGAGGACAGCGGTTTCTCTGTTGGCATGTTCTCCTTTCTGACCATGTCGGTGGCTGCCTTTGGGTACAGCGTCAACTCGGCAGGTCTGGCAGCACTGCAGACAGTGGCGGTTCCTGGGCTTGAGCCAGGGGTCAAGGACTGGGGTTTGGCGCTGTGCACTGACATGTCCTGACCTCCTGCTGCTGCTCTGTCCACTGTGAGTGTTGATGTGCCGGTGTGGCACAGCTCTGCTGATGGCACAGTCTTCTGGGTGGTGATGGTGGTGGCAGTGCTGTCACTGTGAGTGAGGGCAGAAGCTGGAGGTATGGATGACGTGGGTGTGGTGTGGCCAGGTGCGGCACCTGTTTCAGGTGTGGTGTGGGTGGGTGTGGTGGAGCTCCCCTGTGGTGACTGACCAGCCGAGTGGGAGGGGGCGGCCAGGTGTGTGGTGACCAGAGCACCATGACAAGTGGCATCACCTGACGTGGCCATGCCCTGACCGGCGCTACTTGTTTTAGAGGGCACTGTGGGTGGGTCAGCGAGGGACTCCTCAGAGTCACTGTGGCAGGGGGGCGTGGCAGTCAGGTCAATGACATCATCAGGGGACATGCTCTGCCGCCTCTCCTGTCGCCTCCCTCCTGTGGGAATCCTGCGCGTGGCCTGGGTCTTCCTAGCCCAGCACTCTTGTAGGTAGTGCCGCTCGTAGGACGGGTGCTTGGATAAGTACTCCTGAAACAGACACATCACTTTGTGGACTGACCTGAACACCACCACCACTTCACACACACAAACACAGGTGCACAATGCTGACTTACCTGTCCCAGTTATGCTTACTTACCTGTCCCTGTCCTAGTGACGCTGACTTACCTGTCCCTATCCTAGTGATGCTGACTCACCTGTCCCAGTTATAGTGATGCAACTTACCTGTCCTAGTTATGCGACTTACCTGTCCCTGTTATAACGATGATACTTACCTGTACTTGTTATACTGACTCACCTGTCTTAGTGATGCAGACTTACCTGACCCTGTTATAGTGATGCTGACTTACCTGTCTTAGTGATGCAAACTTACCTGTCTCTGTCCTGATGTACCTGCACCTGTCCTGGTAATGCTGACTTACCTGTCTTAGTGATGCTGACTTGTCCCTGCCTTAGCAATGCGGACTTACCTGTCCCTGTCCTGGTAATGCTGAATTACCGGTGTTAGCAATGCTGACTTACTATCCGTGTCCTAGTGATGCTGACTTACCTGTCTTTGGGAAGCTCACTTACCTGTCTTTGTGAAGCTCACTTACCTGTCATGCTGTCTTAAAACCAAACTTAGAGAAAGTCGCAGACTGGAAACAACCCAAGGAAATCTTGAAGGTTCCGAAGGTAAATAAAATAAACATCCCAACGTCCCGATATCTGAAAGATTTACACCCCTATAACTGGATATGTGGAAAAAAAATTTTTTTTTTTTTAGTTTCTAAGCCAAATTTGGTGTTGACAAAATGATTTTGTTAAAATTCATCACAGACATGTACATAACACACACACAAACATATGGGCAATAACTACAACAAAAGGTTATCACTGTGATTTCTGGCCCTTGATGTACAACTTAAAACCCACATCTGCCCCCTGTGCCTAGGCAGCTGTATGTTGTGGTGCACCCTGTCTAGAAACTAAATTCTGACTGCCGCTTGGTGGCACTTGACAACAAACTCAATATTTGACAACTTATCTGATCACAGTATGAAAAAACGCACACAATCACAATGAAAACGCATACTTCAGTATTACCACTGTCTGATTCAACGTCGTTGATGTTTAACACTGTATTGTATTAAAACCAAGCTGCAAATCGTGCCAAATCAAAGTGAGCATGATTATGATCTGCTCTTCATGAGGATAAATTTATGGTGCAAAACAGGGAACTCAACAGAATGAACTGAACAGCTACAAGAAAACTGGAAATCTTTTGGAATGCGCAGAGCAAGATGGTGGCCGGGACTGGAAGTGAAACCAGCAGACTGGATTCTGATCAAACATGTTGATGCTCTGTGGCCTGACATCAGCACACACTCATCCGAAGGCCTCAGTTCAAATCAAATCAAATCAAATCAGGGTGCTCAGAGCCTCACTGACCACTGAAGCCATCTCATGGCTATCACCACGTTAGCACCTACTTCAAGTCAAAGTCCTCAGAATGGTGGAAATTTTACCAGCTGATGAAAAAGCAGACTGTACAGCAGACAAACAGAATAATGCTAATAGAGCTGAGACTACCAGCAGAAGAAAAAAAGAAGAAGAAAAAAACACCAAAGATATGTCACGGCTCAGAAAACAACACCCATGGTCAACAGAGCCATTCTGTATCAATCCACTGGGAGGATTTGACTTTTCGGGATTTCTGTCAAATCAAATCAAATTATGGTGCTCAGAGCCTTGCTGACCACTAAGGCCAAGTGTTTTTTTTGTCAGATGTAGCTTATTAGATGTGTACGCCTTATAAATGATGGAAATAACATTTTCCTGGAAATTCAGAGGGAGCATCTTATGTTCTGTATCACCCTGTATGCTGGAAATGATGATACACAACACACACTGACAACACACAAAGACTCACTTTGTCAACAGACAGGCCAAAAAACGGGTAAGGAGTGACAACTCACCTGACTATACCATGACTCACTTCATTATCAACACAAACCAAAAACAGGTAAGGCAGACTGACAACTCACCTGACGTGTGCCCTGACTCACCTGGTACTTGTTATAGTGCTGCTCACTCTTCAGGTGAGCCTCAGCCACCTTGGTGTCGGCACAAAGCTCACAGCACAGCGGGCAGAAGAGAGCCAAGGTGGCCACCAGCATTTCAGCACCTGTGGCAATCATCAGTGGTCTGAACCGGCAGGTGTGGGAGGGCAGGTGTTGCACTACATATCTTACCTTTCTCTCGGCATCCACCGTCATCATCAGGTGTACTCAGCATCAGGTATCATCAGGTGTACCCTTCCTCCAAAGAGTGCTGTGGAGTGCTAACTACTGCTGTGCTTCCTCAGTTTTTCACTTGTCAGAGGACAGTGTGTGACAGTTGTTGGAGCAGTGAAGCTGTCACCCCTCCAGTCTGTGTGGTGTGTGGAGGACAGTGTGTGACAGTTGTCACAGCAGTGAAGCTGTCACCCCTCCAGTCTGTGTGGTGTGTGGAGGACAGCATGTGACAGATGTCAGAGCAGTGAAGCTGTCACCCCTCCAGTCTGCGTGGAGGACAGTGTGTGACAGATGTCAGAGCAGTGAAGCTGTCACCCCTCAGTCTGTGTGGTGTGTGGAAGACTGTGTGACAGTGTGCGACAGTTGTCAGAGCACTGAAGCTGTCACCCCTCCAGTCTGCGTGGAGGACAGTGTGTGACAGATGTCAGAGCAGTGAAGCTGTCACCCCTCCAGTCTGTGTGGTGTGTGGAGGACTGTGTAACATGTCAGAGCAGTGAAGCTGTCACCCCTCCAGTCTGTGTGTAGGACAGTGTGTGACAGTTGTCAGAGCAGTGAAGCTGTCACTCCCTCCAGTCTGTGTGGAGGACAGTGTGTGACAGTTGTCAGAGCAGTGAAGCTGTCACCCCTCCAGTCTGTGTGGTGTGTGGAGGACAGTGTGTGACAGATGTCAGAGCAGTGAAGCTGTCACCCCTCCAGTCTGTGTGGTGTGTGGAGGACTGTGTAACATGTCAGAGCAGTGAAGCTGTCACCCCTCCAGTCTGTGTGGAGGACAGTGTGTGACAGATGTCAGAGCAGTGAAGCTGTCACCCCTCCAGTCTGTGTGGTGTGTGGAGGACTGTGTAACATGTCAGAGCACTGAAGCTGTCACCCCTCCAGTCTGCGTGGAGGACAGTGTGTGACAGATGTCAGAGCAGTGAAGCTGTCACCCCTCCAGTCTGTGTGGAGGACAGTGTGTGACAGTTGTCAGAGCAGTGAAGCTGTCACCCCTCCAGTCTGTGTGGTGTGTGGAGGACTGTGTAACATGTCAGAGCAGTGAAGCTGTCACCCCTCCAGTCTGTGTGGTGTGTGGAGGACTGTGTAACATGTCAGAGCAGTGAAGCTGTCACCCCTCCAATCTGTGTGGTGTGTGGAGGACAGTGTGTGACAGATGTCAGAGCAGTGAAGCTGTCACCCCTCCAGTCTGTGTGTAGGACAGTGTGTGACAGTTGTCAGAGCAGTGAAGCTGTCACTCCCTCCAGTCTGTGTGGAGGACAGTCAGAACCATGGTCGTTACTGCTGACAGTCTTCACAGTCTACAGGTGTCAGTGACCCTCACTGACCCACTGGATTCCAGGCAACACCACCACAACAGGGCTCTTTCCACAGCAATACCTTCCACAGGAGCACTGAACTCCACAACAGGACCCCTTCCACAGGAGCACTGAACTCCGCAACAGGACTCCTTCCACAGGAGCACTGAACTCCACAACAGGACTCCTTCCATAGGAGCACTGAAGTCCACAACAGGACTCCGAACTGTCCTCCACTCCTGCCTCTCTCTGCAGGAGCCACGCTGTCATCCTACAATGGATTCCCTCTCGCTGCAATGTACTGAGCAAAGAGACTGCTGAATCCCCCGCAAAGGAATGCACTTCACAAGAGCAGGTGGACAGGTCCACCACCTACTCTGACGTAAAGACTATCATCAAGGCCAAGCAACAGAAGTGGTTGGAACGGCATCCACACCATAAAAGGACAGACCCCTACTACCTGCTGACTTGGCGGGAACAGGTGTCAGTTTTTCTCAGGACAATCGCCTAAACTGCCATTTATGCAGTAAATTCTGCATTGGTCACTCAGCACAGTGCCCCTGCGGGGCTGACAGCCAGACCATAGAACATCTGCAGCAGTCCTGCCCCCTCCATGAGGTGCTCAGGAAGAGGTACTGGCCCAACCCAACTCCAGTGACCTGGAAGCTCAACGGCTGCGTGGGGGTCCTGCAGCATACAGCTGCCTTCATTGCAGAGACTGGGGCATCCTTCTGATAAACAAGAAGAAGACCTCACAGAGGAATACAAAACTCCATCATCCTGAAACTACATGAAAGGAGACTTTACAACACAACTGACAGCTTTTGTGAGTGAGAAGACTGTGGCCTGAAGATATGTGCAGAATACACATACTGACATGACCGCACAACAGCAGCCACCTGCAGTGTGCAGTGTCCTTGACCAGCCCTAGGGATGACCCTGTCCTGTGGGAAGCTGAACCATTGTCAGGGGCACCTCACCCAGCCACAGAAAGCTGCCAGGTCTGCCTGTCTGATGTGGCAGTGACACGCCCACACAGCAGTGCACAACAGTCCTCAGCCCCCCACACTTCACTGCTGCCACTGTCACCAGCAATGTTTCCACCCTGGACATGCTGTCCAGTCAGTCACCACTGTCTGAGTGAGGACGTTTCAACATGCAGCCACTGCCTGACCTGTCAACCTACACTGTCTGTGTGAGGACACATCAACATGTCATCTGAATAGAAAGGTCCAGAATCCCCAAAGCCCTTCAGTGGGAAGCTGGCACATGGCAGTCACAACCAGGGACACCCAAAGAAGAGATGCAACAAACATAACCTCAAAGCCAACCTCAAAGGGGCAAACCTTCAGCCTTGGCAGCTCCAGACTGCTGCCACTGAAAAGTAGCTTTTGTGCCCCGACAAAAAAATTATTGAGGGCATTTCAGGGAGAATGATAAAGTAGTGCATTTTTTTTCTGGGCACATAAGCTGATGGCTTTTCAGGAATCTTATAAGGTAGCTGGCGTGCCTTGACAAAAAGAACATTGAGGGCATTTCAGAGAGAGCACTACCAGCACCTTGCAGCTGCTTGATATCAGCAACACACATATGTTTGACGTGCTCTTCCTGCTGGTGTTCCATGCCCCACCTGCAGACACATCTGTACTTTGGGCAATGAAGCCACTTGTGTGTCCGCCCATGATGTCACAACACATCGTCATCCTTGGTTTCCCAGAGACCGTCATGATCAGAGATGCCAACTCCTGTCAAGTGTTTGTAGGAACAATCAGGAAATTCGGCAGGAACATTTTGATATTGGTAGGAACACTTGGACTCCCCAAAATGGAGGGCATGATGCACGGATATTTTTCAGTGCAAGTTCAGTGGAACTTCTGTTCCCGGTGCTGCTTCTATACAGTTGACATATCTGTAGCACTGTTTCACTTCCCTGGTCTTTGTTCGTCTTGTTTCTCACGATCAGAATCCATGGCTGACTTTCACCGTTTTCAGAGGCTTGTTCCTTCCTTGCACTCCATAGCATAATCCACTGGGCACAGACGCTGTTTGACTGTGACACAATTTAGCTGTGTTCTCTCTTATTTGGGCAAATGATTAAGCTGATAGGTCCACTCAATGCTGTTTCAATGTAAGTAAGCACCCGATTAGCTGATCATCATCACATGTGACCAGAGTTAGTAGTGACTGCCCTGGCCTTGTGATCAATAGGTCTAGAGCGTCTGGGTAATGTTACGACAGGAAAGCATGTGACCATGCTATGTGGTCGAAAATGAACTCGTCAGAACAATTTTGATGTTGGCGTAATGTCGGAACAAACTGCTATCAAGTGTAACAAAATACGGCGAAATTGTTACAGTTGGAGTCTTTGCTGATGCCCCACCCGCATCCACAGCTGTACTTTGGACAATAAAGCCACTTGGGTGTCCATGGATATTTGCACAAAGCATCGTCATGTTTGGTTTCTGACAGACAGCCATGATTCATTCGTCCAGCCACTGAGACAGCTGAGATGGAGCTGAAGGCTGAGGTGGACAGGGTTACAACAGTGTAAGCAGGTTATTTTCCTTTTGTTCTGGGCATCAACAAAGTCTAGAAACATCTTTTTTATTTTCTTCTCTGTTTACATCAGTGTTGTTTGAACAGTGCTAGTCTCCTGGTAACCATTACAATTTGATGTTGATACACTGTTGATACATTCACTTCACTCTTCACAATCATAGAAATTATGTCATCCGGATCCACTGCAATGTCAGCAATGAGTACTTCAACTTCAAGGCAGAACATTCAAGAAGGCAGCTGTATATGTGACTATATCTTTTTACTATCCGCAAACCATATTTCCTCTAAATAAAAATAGTGAAATATCAAAAAACCAGCAGGTTTGCGCTGTGTCCCTTTCAAACAAAGAAAACAGGTTTGCCCTGTGTACCTTTCAAACAGAGAAAACAGGTTTGTGGTGTGTACCTTTCAAAGAAAAATGGTTGTCCTATGTACCTTTCAAACAAAGAAAACAGGTTTGTGGTGTGTACCTTTCAAAGAAAAATGGTTGTCCTATGTACCTTTCAAACAAAGAAAACAGGTTTGTCCCGTGTAAATTTCAAACAAAGTAAACAGTTTTGTCCTGTGTGCTTTTCAAACAAAGAAAACAAGTCCAAATAATTGCACAAAAGAAAGAAAACAAATCCCCATTCCCACCTGTCCTTTTCCCTACACAGAAAAGCCCATCAGTGTGTGTGTGTGTGTGAGGCTGTTCAGACAGGTATCAAGGTCCATAACCAGTACTGACCTTTGACAGGCTGGCTTCTCTCCCTTGCACCACCGCCCTTGCGATATTTCTTCAGGGCTTCCTTCTGCCACAGGTGGCTGCATGGCCGCTGGTTCTGTCACAACCAAATCAAACCAAATTATGGTGCTTAAAGCCTTGCCATCCACTAATGCCATCTTCACAACCGATCACAGGGCTTGTTGACTACCATGTGTAAACACGCTGGTTCTGTTATGACCAAACACTGGGCTTCTTGACTACCATGTGTAAACATGCTGGTTCTGTTATAACCAAACACTGGGCTTCTTGACTATTGACTACCATGTGTAAACATGCTGGTTCAGCCACAACCAAACACAGGATTTATTGACTACTGTGTGTAAACAAAGTAACTATGTAATGTCTATGTAATTTTCATTTTAGCATGGCTTTTATTGTCTTTTCCAGTTGAATAAGATGAGTGCAATATGAAGCATTTACTTCACAGTCAGTTTATCTACATATTCTACTCTTTTTTTTCCCCCACTATACATTCAAATGAGATATCTTGTTGATGCATTCAGACTTTAACAAAACAAGTTGTGCATGAAAAAAAATCCTTCAATGTCACATTTAAGAGGAAAGACATCTTTACTTTGCCAGAATGTATTGTCATTTTGTGTCTACTTATCATGAAAACAGCTGTTTTTGACAGCCAACAAAACATGTATAGTCTGCAACAAACTCCGGGTACAAGTACACTACACTTGTGAGAGTGGTGAGCCTTTACAAATACAGAAGCTCATGTTTGTTTGCTTTCGTTTTCTCTGCATAGGCGGATAGTAGTTTGCACAGGACAGGAATGTCAGACCCCTGCCGGAGTCTGCACAAGTGGGTCACGGTTAAGTATGTGTAATTAAAGCCTGCTTTTAAGTGTATGTGAAAAACTGAAAAGCCAACTTACCTGCAGATGTCCATATGAGGCAAGGTGGCTGACGAACTCATGGACACTGTGGAACACCAGGTTACATCGCTTGCAGCAGTTGATGATGCGCCCAGGATCAGACTTCTTGTTCTCCCTCTGCAGCCAGCAACACAATGCAACCTTCAGTCACAGCTGTCACTACATCATCACCAATGATATACAGGCTGCTATGACAGCACAAAGCACCCAACAAAGTCAACATTAGATGCAAAGAAACGCCCTGACCTTTCTGAAATCCAGACATGACAACAAAAATGGGGCTGTGGCTGATAAAACATAATCAAGTGATAATCATTTAAACAATCAAGTACAATAACTGTTGCCCTTTTCCATGAGAAAAAACCCAACTAACTCCCAAGTTCATTCACATTTTCTTTCTGTTCACTCATGTCCAAACAAATCATGCCAGTCTCAGGTGAACAAGGACTGGCTCTGGATGTTGCTGGTGTCTGTGGTGGTGTTATTCCCGTTCTTTGATTAGCTCTTGTTTCAGATAATTTCTCTTTCAGTTGATGGTCTGTATCCCCCCCAACCACACCCTCCACTCTGAGCATCATGAAGGAGAGGATTGACAACCTCCCTGATGTATCCCCCCCACACCCCCATCTCACCCTTCCCCTCTGTGAGCTATGAAGGAGAAAGGACTGACCACCTCTGATGTTCCCTCACCCATCCACCCACCCCCACCTCTCCACTCCCCTCTGAGCCCCATGAAGACTCGAGCACTGACCACCTCTCTGATGTACCCCCACCCCATCCCTCCCCTCCCCTCTGAGCACAATGAAGTATGTAGCACTGACCACCTCTCTGATGTACCCCCACCCCTCCCCTAACTTCCCCTCTGAGCACAATGAGGTATGTAGCACTGACCACCTCTCTGATGTACCCCCACCCCTCCCCTAACTTCCCCTCTGAGCACAATGAGGTATGTAGCACTGACCACCTCTCTGATGTACCCCCACCCCTCCCCTAACTTCCCCTCTGAGCAAAATGAGGTATGTAGCACTGACCACCTCTCTGATGTACCCCCACCCCTCCCCTAACTTCCCCTCTGAGCACAATGAAGTATGTAGCACTGACCACCTCTCTGATGTACCCCCACCCCTCCCCTAACTTCCCCTCTGAGCACAATGAAGTATGTAGCACTGACCACCTCCCTGATGTACCCCTACCCCTCCCCGCTGAGCACAATGAAGTATGTAGCACTGACCACCTCCCTGATGTACCCCCACCCCTCCCCTATGAGCACAATGAAGTATGTAGCACTAACCACCTCCCTGATGTACCCCCACCCCCTCCCTCCCCTCCCTTCTGAGCTCCATTAAGTCTGTAGCACTAGCCACCTCTCTGATGTACCCCTCTGACCTCTCCCCTCTGATCCATGCAGTGTCCACCACTGACCTGATCACTGGGGAAGGTGGGGACGGCAGCCTGGTCCCTCAGCAAGGAGGCCACAGTCCGGCCCTCCCTCAGCGCCTTCATCTGCAGCGTGATGTCCAGCTGACGCTGGGTGTTGGTCACCATGTCTGGGGTCAGGGGGGGCGGCGGGTCACCTGCCCCATTCAGCCAGTCCTCCTTCTCCCTCACCAGCCTGTCCAGCTCCTGCTGAAGCTCCACCAGCTGCCGCGCCCGGGTCAGCAGTTCTTCTGCACGGGTCGTACCGACCTCCGTCGTCCCTTGCCTCTCTCCTGTGTCCTCTGTCTTCTGCCTGCTGTCAGGCTGCTGGTGCCCTTCTGAGGATCCGCTCTCTGTCGACGTCTTTTCTTCCTTCCGTACTGAACTGGTGGAGGACTTCCGGGACCTCTTTCTGGCTGGTTCTGAGGAGGAGGGGGTTCTTGACCGTCGTCTGGACGCTGAGCTGCCTTCCAATTTAGCAGAGTTGTCGTCTTTGTTGTGCTGTTGTTTGGTGGAGGGCCGGTCTGCCTGAGGCTTCCAGCTGTCTTCTCTGGCTCTCTTCAGGATGCTGTTCTGGGGGACAGCTTCCATCAACATCTGCATGGGTTGATGACGACCACCATGTCTGACTGGCTGCTGAGGTCGTCCCACTGGTGGCTTTGTCCCCGTCTCCCTCCCACCCTGCAGTGATGCCAGCCAGCTCTCATATTCCTTTTGTTTTTCTTCATAAGAAGTGAACTCTGCTGGAGGCATGGCCACGACAGGCAGTCTGTGTGGCTCAGCACCGAGCACTCCCAGGTCAGCATCTCCCCTGTCTGCGGTACAAAGACCCACATCCATTAGGGATGCTGAGGGATTCCTGAGTGAAGGGTCTGGTAAGAGTGGGGGATTCCTGGGTGGAGGGTTTGATGACAGAGATTTGCCAAGGGGGTGGTCAGCCTTGTGAGGGGGACGGTTCTCAACATGAGGGACAGAACGACGGTCCTGACCTGGAGGAGGAGCCTGCTGTGGAGAACTGTCTTCAAAGGAAGGGTGACCCTCTGAAGGATCTCTCTCAAAAGGACGTCTTCTCACAAGTGGATATTCAGAATGTTCTCTGACCTCCAACGGACGATGCCTCAAGACTTCATGTTCACCGCAACGTTGACCCCTTGCATGGTGGTCCCTGCCTGCTAACCGCTCCCTGCCCCCATGCTCCCACCCACCCCCCTCCTCCTCCTCCACCTGAAAGAAGTCAGACACCTGCTGCAGAACCCTGGTGGGGGAGTGAGCACGCTCCCTGACCTCCTCCAATCTCCGGTCTCCACAGCGAGCTTTGCCAGCCCGCAGAGCGTCAATCACCTTGTCCAGCTGCTCAATGGACACTGGGGGCGCCGACACCAGGGAGACTGGTGGGGGACCTGGCCCCACACTGTGACCACCGTCATCACAGTCTGCCGGCTGTCTGCCCTCCGACCTTCCCTCCTGGTCTCCACACTGTCTGCTCTGTGCCTGCTTTGTGGCCATGGCTACTAGGTGCTCAGCGTTGTTGGCCATGAACCTGCGGAACAGTGTGGGTGACAGCTTGGCCATTTCCCTGATGTGTTTGGCCACACGCTGCTCACGTTCCTCAGCATCTGAGTTGAGCTCTTCCCTCAGGCGTCGGTACATTTCATCTCTGAACTCCTCCTCCGTCATCAGGAACAGGTTATCTCTGTTCTGGCTGTCCATAGAACACACAGACATGTCGCTCATTTCATCTTGTTCTCTCTGTCGTTCCAGCAGAGGCCAGAATTGTTTGAACTGCTGCATTTCTTCTCCAGGGCTCATCTGTCTGTTTCTGGGAGCAAGCAGTTCATCTGCACCTTCCCTGTCTGCTCTGTGGTCACCTCTCTCACCACCACCATCCTGCCCAGTTGATCTGTTTCTTCTTTGTCCATCTCTCTGGTCAGAAGCATCCTGTCTGTCTCTGTTTTGTCCATCTCTGTGGTCAGAAACATCCTGTCTGTCTCTCCTTTGTCCATCTCTCTCCTCAGACACATCATGTCTGTCTCGTCTCTGTCCATCTCTGTGGTAAGACGCATCCTGTCTGTCTCGTCTTTGTCCATCTCTGTGGTAAGACGCATCCTGTCTGTCTCTTCTTTGTCCATCTCTGTGGTAAGACGCATCCTGTCTGTCTCTTCTTTGTCCATCTCTGTGGTCAGAAGCCTCCTGTCTGTCTGTACGTCTTTGTCCATCTCTGTGGTCAGAAGCATCCTGTCTGTCTGTACGTCTTTGTCCATCTCTGTGGTCAGAAGCATCCTGTCTGTCCGTACGTCTTTGTCCATCTCTGTGGTCAGGCATATTCTGCCCAGTCTGTCTGCCTGTTCTGTGTTCAACTTTTTGTTGAGAACCATCCTGTCTGTCTTTTCTTTGTCCACCTCTCTGATGAGAAATATTCTGTCTACCTGTCTGTCTTTGTTCACTTCTCTGCTCAGAGCTATCCTGTCTGCCTGTCTGTTTGTGCTGACCTCTGTGGTGAATCGCATCTTGACCACACTGCCTGCCTGCTGTCTGACCTGTGGGGTGAGATGTATCTGCAGCGCTGTTCCTGTCCCCCTCGTCCCATGGACCTCTGTGGTCTGACACATTCCTTGAGGAGCTGCTGTCTTCTGTCCATCTTTGGCTATCCCTCTGATAAAGCCGCCTTTCTTGGGAGATTCTACTCCTCCTCTCTTCTTCTCTCTGGCTGCCTATAGTTTGTCTGTCTTTAGTTTCAGGGTCCCATCCGGTCATTGGTCTGTCTTTGGTTTCAGGGTCCCATAGGGTCGATGGTCTGTCTTTGGTTTCAGGGTCCCACTGGATCATTGGTCTGTCTTTGGTTTCAGGGTCCCATCCGGTCATTGGTCTGTCTTTGGTTTCAGGGTCCCATAGGGTCGATGGTCTGTCTTTGGTTTCAGGGTCCCACTGGATCATTGGTCTGTCTTTGGTTTCAGGGTCCCACCATGTTGTTGGTCTGTCTGTCCTGCCTCTCTGTCTGCTGTCCTGATCCCTATACCTGACGCTGCTCTCAGACTCACCTGCCCTCCCCACACTTTGCCAAGTTTGGACCCAGCTGTCCTTTTCTCCTCTCACCCTTTTACCAGAACTCAGCATCTCCATCTCACAGTCTGGCCTTTCACGACTGTGACTCCTTTTTGTGCCCCCCACTCTCTGCTGCCTGCCGTGCTCAGGGCTCAGTTCCCTGCCCTGGCCTGGAAAGCCTAGGTGTGGATGGACTGCATGAGGCTGCCCTGCCACAGGATGCCCCTCATGGTACCGGTGGAGACTCACACCTTGCTGCGGTGTGCTGTGGATGAGGGGAGGTCTTCTCTCCCAGGCACCACCCAGCCCTAGATGTCCTCTCGGGCCGCTGCTGACCACTGCCTCTTCCCTTGCAGTGTCTTCTTCTGAAGCCGGGAGTAGGGGAGGAGGATGCGGTCTTCCTCTCTCTCCCCATTTCCCAGCCTGCCCATGGCCATCCTGATAGGGCTGATGCCCCAATTCTCTCCCCCTGACTGATGGGAAGGACTCCCTGCCTTCTGGTGCCTCTCGCACTCTTCCCCTCTCTTCCTGTGCACAACATTCAAGGCACAAATCAGCTGTCATGTCACTTGTCTTTCAGTGGATATCAAGCATAATCACTTTTATCCCTGCTGATCAGTTGAATTATGTCTGAGAAAAAGAAGACTTTAAACGTAATCCATACATATAAATGTGTTGCTGTTTTTACCTAAAGGCTAGAATCCTTAACAAAGATAAAGTTGAATGAAATTAAGGATCAACTGATTCCACATTCATTACCGTGGGTGGACTCTGTCACCAGCACTGATAATGGTGAAAGATGTGCAGTAAGCAAACAATTTTCAAATGATCTTAATAATGATTGATAAGAACAATAATGATCATTAATATAATGATAATCATGATGATAAAAACAACAAAAACAAAACAATAATAATAATAATATTGATAATAATAATTATAATAATCGTAATGATTATAATCAAAACATTAACTTGTATTTTAAGAAGCCCTGGGGATAATACAATATAAAACAACTGTATTTGTTCCCCAAAATTTTGCTTGACCTCCCTAACACTAAAGAAGACAGAGTTAAAAGTAACTTCCAAAAAAGCAATGGCAAGAAACAACAGACATAATTCACTACTTTACACACACACACACACACACACATATATATATATATATATATATATATTGTGTGTGTGTGTGTTATGTAATAATGTGGTATTATAGGAAGATGATCTGCGGGACACTGTACACATTTTCATTGCAAGTATTTTCGGGTTATTCAATGTACAGTGTTTCAAAATACAGAAAACTCGGCAACAAAAACACTGAATAACAGTCAGTAATCATTATTTGAACAGAGCACCTCGGTATTGTGCATTGCACTGTCTGTGTGAAAAAGGAGTAAAAATGCTTTCATTTAATCACTCTTTTCTCATGTGATTTTGAAGGATGTATGTGTTGAGTGTCTGTGTGTGTGTCTCTGTTTGTGTTTGTGTGAATGTGTGTGTGGGTGTGAAATTCAAAACTGTATTTCATGATAGTAAATTGAATAAGCAACAACTGCTTTTCTACATCAAGCCATCAATGAAAGAAAAAAGAAGAAAAATGAGCACCTATCCTTGGTCGCAGACTGAAGTTCTAAGCGCTTACAAAGGGTCATTTGCACAACAGGCTGCCCACCTAGGTAGAGCCGACAGACGGCTGCCATTGGGCGCTCATTATTCGTTTCCTGTGTCCCATTCAATCAGATTTCAGGCAAGCACACATGCACTCAGACAGTTTTCAGTTTCAGTTTCAGTAGCTCAAGGAGGCGTCACTGCGTTCGGACAAATCCATATACGCTACACCACATCTGCCAAGCAGATGCCTGACCAGCAGCGTAACCCAACGCACTTAGTCAGGCCTTGAGAAAAAAAAAAGGTGAATGAATAATAGATAAGCTTACATAAATAAATAAATAATAATTATAATATAAAAAAGGTAGTAGTAATAATAATAATAAAATAATAATAATAATAAATAATTAAGACAACAATGATGATAAATAAGCAAATAAATGTAGAACATGAAGACACACATACACCCACACATGCATAACAGATATGCACCAAACATGCAGTTTCATAGATATGAATGCACAGTCAAATACATATAAACGTACATGAGCTCCAACGCACACACACACATAAACACACACACACACACACACACACACATTACCCTGCACCTCCTCTACCCCCCTCCTCCACACACTCATTTCTAGTCTACGTATCGCAGCTTCCACGGCACACACACACACACACACACACACACACACACACACTCAGACAATAGTAACATATCAAGTTCTGGCAGCAGTACTGGGCCACACACCAAGTGACCTACCTGCCATAAGCCAGATCCTTGACGATGATACGAACTGCCTCCTCCATACTGTGGGTTGTCCACACCTCCATACTGCAGTCTGTCGTAACCCATTTCGTACCCACTACCCAATTCATCGTATCCAACACCCCTTTCAAAATATCCCATCTCAGGAGTACCAACCCGCCTGAACAACATTCTCAAGCTGTCGTCATAGTCTGGATTCATTTCGCCACATCTGGCCACAGACCCATGATTCCAATCAAAACTTTCTGGGGCACTAAAACCACGGGAAGCCATGAAATATGCTCGGCGAAGAAATGCTTTAAAGTAGGTAAATAGTAAACACAAAATCCTGTTCACGTGCAATTCGCGGACCGGATGTCGGAAAGTCGCGCATGCGTAAAATTCCCCTTTACATGGTTTTAAGGTGGACCTGGACGAAGATCCGGCTTTGTGAAATTTGCTGATATGTTAAAAATAAATAATGTGAAGACAATCAGTAAACGTATCTGACTTTACATCTTATCACTGTCCGTGGGAGCCTCACTGATTTGTAAAACGACAACGATAAACTAAGGCGTCATCACTGAACCTGGATGGATAGAGCTGTCTAGAATGATAACACTGCATTGCTTTGTTGTTTTTCTAATGTGTGTGTGTGTGGTGTGTGTGTGTGTGTGTGTGTGCGCGCGCGCGCGTGCGTGTGTGCGTGTGTGTCTATCTGTCTGTCTGTGCCAGTGTTGGTTGGTCATTAATTTGACGTTGTTGTTCACTGAAGTGATTTTAGATTTTCCGAGTACTTAGTAAAAATGTGTGTGTGTGTGTGTGTGTGTGTGTGTCGGGGTGTGTGTGTGTGGAGGATTCGTGTCATGGATAGTATGTTTTCATGATAAGTTACACTGACCTGAAAAGTATCATGCCTTTTTATGGATGGTGAGCTGCAAGCAAATTGTAATAATTGTGTGAAATTATCAAGTTAATAGAGGTACTACTTTTACCCACCGTTACCGAGATTCAAACCCGGTACCTTCAGTTTGAAAGTCCGCCGCTTTAATGACTCGGATTCTGCGCCCATCGGGCTTTTCAATGGCTTTTGAGATGAAAAGTAACATATGAAATCGACGGTGAAAGAAATTACTAGCCACTTTCCTCCCGGCATTCCCTTGTATTTATAGCAACATCCTGCCGTTGCCGGAATGTTGAACAGTAGGGCAAAGTTTCAGTTTCAGTTTCAGTAGCTCAAGGAGGCGTCACTGCGTTCGGACAAATCCATATACGCTACACCACATCTGCCAAGCAGATGTCTGACTAGCAGCGTAACCCAACGCGCTTAGTCAGGCATTGAGAAAAAAAAAGGGGGGGGGGGTGAATAAATAATAGATAAATACATAATAAAAAAAATTTAAAAAACTACTACCACTACTAATAATATGTATAAGGTGCAAAAACTTGATGAAGTCAACTATAAGCGTACATAAATAAATAAATAAATAATAATTATAATATATAAAAAGTAGTAGTAGTAATAATAATAATAATAATAATAATAAATAAATAAATAAATAAGACAACAATGATGATAAATAAGCAAATAAAGGTAAAACATGGAGACACACATTCACACATACACCCACATATGCATAACAGATATGCACCAAACATGCAGATTCACAGATATGAAAGCACAGTCAAACTAGTACACATAAACGTACATGAGCCCCAACACACACAACACACACACACACACACACATTACCCTGCACCTCCTCTACCCCCCTCCTCCACACACTCATTTCTAGGCTACGTATCGCAGCTTCCACGGCACAAACACACACACACACATACACACACGCACGCACACAGATGAACACTTACTTGTACAAGCACACACACATACGCCCATATCCCCCACCCCCAACCCCACACACATATATACAAAGATATATTTATACACACCCACACGTTCCAATATTCCGTTGCTCCCACAGTGTAGGCATGCATACACACACATACCTCATCCTCTAACCCCCCCTCGCCCCCGCACCCCCCCCCCCCCCATCCCTCCCTCACACACACACACACACACACACACACACTGGCACACACATACGCACGTGTACAGAACACTCCTGACACTTGTGTACACTTACACCCTCGCACATGCACAAACGCACTCAAACACACAGACCCACACATACTCACAAACACACACATACACACACGCACAGAGGCTGCCACTGACTGGCCGCAATAGGGATGGGAAAGATCTCTGATGCCAAGAACGTGGCGTCTAGTGTGTTGCTCAGTCTATTGTATTTGGAAAAGTCCACAGACACTTCCGTTTTGAAGAAATTTGCGCAATGTCGGTTTGGAAATGATGCCGATATTTGTTTGATTTGCAAAGCATCATGCTCTACCTTTCATGCTAGACTTACGGCCGCTCCCTCTCTCTCTCTGCTTTTATTTCTTTGAGGCGATCGATGGTGTGATGGCCTTGTACCTGTTCCTTTTGATATTCTTTGACTTTTCCGATTTTCCTAGATGTAGGCCGCTCGTTGTTGTTGCGTTACCAGCAAGTCTGTCAGCTCGCTCGTTTCCCTTAACACCTGCATGTCCCGGGCAGTATGACCATGTGAGTTTTTTAATCTGAAAGTTGCGCATTGCCTTATGCTACTGTGGGCTTCCCATTCCATTTTCAGTTTTCTGTATGAGGTTCATTGAGTCGGTTAGAATCATGGCATGTTGGTTTCCGGGCATATGGATGGACGATAGCCACTGGAGGGCATGTGTCACAGCTTCAACTTCCATCGTTAGGCTGGAGGTTGCGACTTTGTAGGCAGCATTCTCTTCCCTAATTGTTTTTCCATTTTGTTTCGCAGTGAATCCCCAACCGGATTGGTCTTTGGTGACTGAGCCATCTGTGTATATGATGATGTCCTCTTCTTTACTGTTTTCTTCTATGAGTAGCTTCGCTTCCGCATCAGTTTTGCCCTCTGGCCATTCCCGACAATGTCTTCCAAGAGTGGGTGAAATGGCTGTGTTGAATAGATGGTTGAGGTTTTCAGGGGTTTTCTCCCATTCTCTTGTTTCTTTCAGGTCTTGTAGTCGGCATACTAGCTGGATTGTGTCTTCTGCTTGCCCCATCCATGATCTTCCTTGTCCTAGACGGCTGCCTTTTGGTTCTTTGACTGCGTCATGCAGTGGGTTTTGAGGGTTTTCTAATGCTTTGAAGTAGGTCTTAACCTGTTCTAACTTGTTTCTGGCCTGCACTGAAGGAAGGTCAAGCAGGTATCGCATGGTTTCAGTGGGTGTGTCTTTTGTTGTTCCAAGGATCAGCCTCATAGCTTCATTTTAAACTCTTTCTAATTTTAGAAGGTTGCTTTGAGATGGTGTTGTTAGCCCAAGTCCGTAGTCGATCACACTGAGGACGAGTGATTGGTATAGCAGGAAGAGGTGGCGTTGTTCAATACCTTTGGTTGCCATTGCTTTTAAGACTGAAAGGCCCTTTTTGCATTTGAGAACAGTATTTTCCGTATGTTTTCTGAAGGTCAGCATCCTGTCGAAGTGTATTCCTAGGTAGCGTAGGCATTCGGTTTTCTCGATCTGAATCCCGTCGAATGACACAGGTGGTGGTGATTTGCTCGCGGTTCTGTTGTTCAGGGTGCACAGCAACGTTTGGGCTTTCGCTGGATTGATGGAAGATCCTGTGTCTTTGCACCATTGAGCAATATTGTTTAGTTGTTTCTGGACGGCTTTAGTTCTTTCCTGAGCATCTTTCGAAGTTTTGAAGACCAGGCCATCATCCGCAAGAGTAAGCACCCGAGCTATTCCATTGTTGTTTAAGTCTGCAAGGCCCTTCGTGTAGACATTGTAGAGGACAGGAGAGAGCGGAGACCCTTGTGGCAGTCCCATGGATAGTTTTGAAGGTGCAGACATCCAATCTCCGAGGTGTAGGACGACGGTTCTTTCCTGAAGCGCTGCTGCTATCCATCTTGTCGGTGTCAAACTTACTCCATACCTTAGTAGCAGCTCCATGAGGTGCGCAAACTGGACTTTATTGTAGGCATCTTCAAGGTCGATTGCTACTGCTAGTGTTTCTTCTTTTCTTTGAAATCCTTCATACACCTCATATGCAAAAGCAGCTGCATTTTCCCATGTGGACTTGCCTGTTCTGTAACCACCTTGATTTGAAGGAGAATGTGCCTGTGTTCAAGATCCCTTGCAAGTTTCCTGGCTATCATGCGTTCCATGAGCTTTCCAGCAATGTTTTGCATGGTTAGGATCCGGTAGGCGCTTACCTGACGATGGTCCTTTCCTGGTTTTGGTATGGGTTTTAAGAAGCTGTGTGTCCAGTCCTCCGGCACATGTCCCGCATTGTGGAAACTGTTTTGATACAGATTGAAAAGTTTGCTTCTGTCTTCTTCCCGATAGCTCCTTGATGTCCGAGTAGCGAACTTTGTCTGGGCCAGGAGCCGATTCTTTCTTGTATTTAGCTGTTGCTTCGTTTAGATCATCTATTGTCATGTCATCATCGGGTCCAGTCTGCATAAGGATTTGGTTTAACTCCTCAACATATTTCTTTTTCTCATCTAAGTTTCTTTGATCGCTCTGTTGTATGAAACGTTTGAGCAGGGCGGATCCTTTTTCTTCGTTTGTCTTAAGCTTGGTTCCATCAGTGTCTAACATGTCTGGGGTTGTTGTTGTGCACGTTTTCCCTTCCATGCGACGATAAAATTGCCAGAACTCTGTCAATGTTGTGTCATAACTGAGTGCCTCGCAAAACTGTTTCCACTTGTCATTTTTGGCCTCTTGAGCAATGACTTCAAACTGTTTAGTTTTTTCTTTCAGTTTTGTTTCAATATCTTTGTCCGGAGAAGGTTTTGTTAGTAGGGCAAAATGTACGACAGGATGACTCTCCATTGAGATCTCCTCTACTTAGAGCGGTGACCGTCCACATGAAATCAACTCATTTACAAAGAAATGAACACCGGATTGTGCCTACAACTTTCTGGCATCTGAGTGGGCTGTCTCAACATATATATACCAAACTGAAAAACTCCAGATGTTCCATATCTGTATCTTAGGAGTTTTGTTAAAAAAAAATTCAAGTTCTCTAAAATCTCTAAATCCAAATCAGGTTTTCTTCCAATACCACAACAGGGGGTCAGCCCGATACTCCCCCGTGTCGATACTCCCCCACGTCAATACCACCCCGGCACGATAGTCCCTCTCACAAAGACATAGAAACAGTCAAATACAGATGTATGTATAATATATTTGTGACTGATAATGCTTTCTGCTTGATCAAAGATGTGTTGTGGAATGAATGTGTTATGTGTTCTCTTCATACCACCAGCCGTCCGCCTTCAGAGTTCTGCAGTGACTTGTGTGTTGGGCCCACTGTTGTGGTGCCTTGTCCGGGCCGTGTAACACGGACTTAGACTTTTTCATCACGACTCAGTGTGTCTGCGGGGAAACGCTCTCTCTCTCTCTCTCTCTCTCTCATTTTCTGTTTCTCTGTCTCTCCCCCTCTCTGCCACACACACACACACAGTCTCTCAGACGTTTTCATCACGACTCAGTGTGTCTGCGGGGAAACACCCTCTCTCTCTCACACACTCACTCTCCGTCTTTCATTTTCTGTTTCTGTGTCTCTCCTCCTCTCTGCCACACTCACACACTCTCTCTCTGTCTCTCTATGTCAGTTTCTCTCTCTCTCTCACTCACTTTCCGTCTCTCATTTTCTGTTTCTCTGTCTCTCCTCCTCTCTGCCACACACTCTCTCTGTGTCTCAATCTCTCTCTCTGTCTCTCTCATTTTCTTTCTCTCTCTCATTCTCTCTCTTCCCTCTGTCAGTCCCCCCCCCTCTGTCTCTCTCTCTTGCTGTCAGTTTCTCTCTCTCATTCTCTCTTCCCTCTGCCAGTCTCTCTCTGTGTCAGTTTTTCTCTCTCTGTCTCTGTCAGTCTGTCTCTCTCTGTGAGTTTCTCTCTCTCTCTGTCTGTCTGTCTCTCACTTTGTCAAATGTGTGATGTCTCCTCGTCAGCCCCTTCACATCTGCACCTGGGGTGGGGCGCTCCAAGATAGGGCCATAAAAGGGTCATATAAGTGGCCAATAAAAGTTTGGAAGTTTGTTTCAGGCACGGGATCAAGGCATAGTGCGGCGGCTTGGCCGAAGGTTGGGAGGTGTGGGTTGGGTGTAGGGGTAAACTTTACGGGTTGGTCATAACATATCGAAGTCCAACAATGTATATATATCAGATCATAAGTGTTCATCTCTGAAGAACCAGTATGGTTTCACTGAATCTGGTAGCTCAGAACGCTTTTCTGGAAACCCCATTCGCATGACATTTTTCATTTCATTCAGTTCTGCATCTGTTTGAAACTGTGCAAGTGTGACCTTGGGTTGATTTGAGGCGATTTCTTTTTCTGGGACCAACTCCTCTTTAGTTTCATGAAGGTATGACCTGCTGAGTGTCAGCTAGTGAGCTACATATATTTCCTTTCCTGGTTGTATTGTACCTTGAGGTCATACTTCATATGTTGAGTGATGGCCTAGAGGTAAAGCATCTGCCTAGGAAGTGAGAGAATCTGAGCACACTGGTTCAAATACTGATACTGTCGCCAGTATTTTCTCCCCCTCCGCTAGACTTTGAGTGGATGCTAATTATCTGTTGAGATGATAATCCAAGGTCCTGTGTGCAGCTTGCACTTAGCGCACATAAAAGAACCCATGGCAACAACAGGGTTGTCTCTGGCTAAACTCTGAAGAAAAATCCACTTCGATAGGAAAACTAATATAAAAAAAAAGAAAAAAAAAGCTGCAGGCAGGAAAAAATATTAAAGAAATGGGTGGTGCTCTCCCTGGAGACGGCAGCCCAATTTTCACACAGAGAAATTTCTGAACCTTTGCATCTCCATGTGAGTTTGGTTGTGCCAAGAGTTTTGACCGTATAACAAGTATGATTTCAGTCTGATTTTTGTCTTCTCTAGTTTTTAGTTTGTAAGTTTTGAATGTGTTTTTCAAAATGACATTGGATCTTGCACCTGTGTCTAGTTGAAAACTGTCTGTTTTTCCTTCAACATCTAACTTTTCAAACCATCCTGTGTTTGTACTGTTTATCTCTGTGTCCACTGCTCCAAGTGTATATACATATTTGTCTTCTGCCTCAAAGTCTGTTTCATCACTTTCAGTTTCCTCAACTGTGTGTATGTTCTTTCTTTTTGTTATGTTTCTGTCTCTTGTTTTGCACATTTGTGCAAAATGATTCATCTTCTTACACCTCCTGCGTTCTTTCCCCATAGCAGGGCAGTGTGCATCTTGTGTATGTTTATTCCCACATCTTCTGCATGTTTCTTTGACTTTGTGTGGATGTGGATTCCTCATATTCCTTGGTGATTTGTGCATGTGTGGTATATGTTTTCATTGATGCCTCTGCAGTCAAATTCATTTCTTTTAGCTGTGTGGAGGACATTTCCTCTATCCTAGCAAGATTGTCACCCCTTCCTTTTTCCTCCCTAACGTTCACCTAAAGGGCTTCCTTAGGAAAGTGTCTTGTTTGTGATGTATATAGAGTTGCATGTGTGTGGCAAGAGATTTAAATAAGATGGGAAAATATCCCCCCCTTCACCCCCATCCTGACAGGAAAATATCCCCCCCTTCACCCCCATCCTGACAGGAAAATATCTCCCCCCCTTCATCCCCATCATCACAGTGAAATTTACACTGACCACAGTATCCTCTGAACCATGTGAAAAGTGTGGATCTTGAACACTGTGTTTGAGACTGTTCAGCGACCATTTTATCATGAGAACATATAGTCAGCAACACATTCCCCCCCAAATTTTCACAGTAACAGCGCACACCCTCTCACATACATAGAACTATACACAATGCACTCATGAATGTGCTTATTCCCCAATAATTTAATTTCCATTAAAGAAAACACACACACACAAAAAACAACAACAACAACCCTTTCCACCATAAACAATGAAATGCAGTCAAAAGCAAACAGCAAAGAACAGTTTTCCTTACATGAAAAGCAATTCATTCATTTTCTTTGAAATATCTCTGACACTCACTTATAATACATGACTATGACAAACAGGAACATGTGTGTATCCATTTATTTGCATGCTTGTTCATAAACATGGAGTTGAATATACACATAGAATCAATAACATTGAAAACATCATTGAACTGCCATTAGCAAGAACACTCCACATGGGAAATTAAAATTTTCCCCCAGAATATCATGGGATGACTTACATTCTGCAAAACAAGTCAGTAATAAAGGGATAACATGAACAGTAACATGCAAACTTCCTTACCTATTCTATGCATTTACCTTCACAGAAAATTATAACAATATCTTTTTCCTTTCGCACAGCCCAGTTTTCTTAATGCAAAGGTTAAAAAAAAAAAAAAAAAAAAAAAAAAAAAAAAAAAATTACACACACACACACATACAAGTAAAAGCTCAGGTTTTTTTTTCAAAGAAAACAACAAACCTATCTACAATGGAGACAAGAGACAGACAGAGACCCCATTCATCCAGCTGTAGAGACTGTTTTTTATTCCATAAAAAAAACATGTTAAGATGTCCGCTACATTGATATAAATTATCCTGTGAATTGATCTCTCTCTCTCTCTCTCTCACACACACACACACACACACACACACACACACAAGTCCGTAAGGTTTTTCTCTCTCAACAACATATTTGTTTTCCACCAGTTCTGACTGATTCTGAATCTGAATGAAAGTCCACACATCATCTTCCCTGCAACTAGACAGAGAAAAAACAACAGGCATGTGTGCTGGGCTGTACTGAGCATCAGAGCAATGCCTTGTCTATACATGTATCATCTCATTCCATAAACCAACACCATACAGTTAATGAATTAATTCAATGGCTGATGCACAGATGCTAGGCAAAAAGAAAGGGCTGGGAACATGATGATGGTGAAAAGACATGTTAAAAGAAAGGGTGAAAAGGGGAGAAAAAGAATATACATCAAATCGGCTGTTTTACTGAATATCACCAAATATACAGAATCCACATTCTGGGGGCTGTACTCCTTTACAGGTATACATGTGACATAAATGAAAGAACACAACCACCTAGCAACTTTTACATACAGTAAAATCAACAGCATCAGTACATGAGTGATCTAAGGTCAAGTAAAACACATGTATCCACAAGAGAGAAACTGACTGGCAGACAGACACATGCACAGTGAGATGACAGACAAGCAGAGAGGTATCTGTACTTGTGCATGCATGTGTCATGGTTCATGGTGTTCGTGCTATTTTTAGGAATGGGGAAATGTGGGAGGATCTGTCACAGGGGGAAGTTTAAAATTCATTTGTGTTCTCACCACGACACGAGGTAAAGATTCAAACATGGGATTTGAATTTAAGAAGGGAGGTATTGTCACGGCTCATGGTGTTTGTTGTGCGTGTTTTCGTGTACATCTCATTTCTCCTTCCCTTCTCCCTCCCTCTCTCTCCCTTCTCCCCCTACCCCCAGTCTCTCCACCACCCTCTCTCCTTCATGTGTATGTTCAGGTTAATGCTGAGTGTATGCACATGCTTCTCTTGGGATATGTGCGTGGCATCTTCCTTTTCTTATACATTTTGAACTATGAGCCAAGTTAAAAGATTTTACGTAGTTGGGGTAGAAACATTTCGTTTTGCATTGGATGCCAAGCTCTCTCAAGAGACGGGTCACCGTTCCAGCGTGTGAGCTGTTTGGTGCCATCTGTCAGGAGTGGGAGGTGAGGGGGGGATCTTTCAAACCCAGTATTTCTTGATATTTTGGGAATTAGTGAAGTTGCTTGCTGTGATTAAGGTATGTTATTTTGTTTTCTAATCAGCACAGGTTATTGTTCCTAATTTATTTCCTCTATGATGAAAACTGTGTCTAATTGCATTATGTATTTTCTGAAACATTTTGTGGTAATTGAAATGACACTTTAAGTAGTGACATTACATCTATCGCATGCAACAGTGTGCTGATGGGGGAAAGAAGACAGTCTGGTCAACTTGACCACTCGAATACAGTGATTTGTTTTTCTTTCCTCTGTGTGTGTGTGTGTGTGTGTTTTCCCTCATAGTCAGCTCAGGCTGTTTTTCGTGCAGGGTTACCTTCAAGTGATTAAGTTGAAATACAGTTTAAATGAGGAAGGTTCACCTGTCAATGCTGTTGTCAGCGGAAGATGTTATAGGCACTGGCTTTTGTACCCAGTCATAAAGAGGGTTTTTTGTTGTTTTTTTCTTAAAGTCCAGCTCCATTCGTTTGGAGTTTAGGAAGGGTCACCGATTGGGTTCGGTGTGTGGGTCTCCAGTGCCACATTGTTTCTTGGGTCCTCGTCCGACCAGGTGGTCTGGAACTCCATTCCTGTTCCAGGAACTTCATCTCTCTTATCTTTTGATCTCCCCCTCACGAGTTCTTGAGGTGTCATGTTGGAGGGGCGTGAAGAGTGTTGGTTTTGTTTTCTTGTTGTTGTTTTTGAAATGAACAACATATCTGCACACTCACTTGCAAATGAGTCTAAAATATCTGGAGTGATGGCTAGTCTGCTTTATCTGCACCACCAGCCAGTACAGGTCCCTATTCCCTGTGAAGGTCTGACAGTTCAGATTCCCTCTGTACGGATGACAGCCGTTGTGGTCACTCACTTGCCATCTGCTTCCTCTGCTGGTCCTCTCAGCTCCTCTCCCTCCTCACCTGTCAGGGAACACTGGCCATCGTCAGTTCTCAGCACATTGACACTTTTCAGCATGTTCTCAACAAACACTAAATCATACAACTATGCGAACACGTGCCCAGGTATAGGACACACTCCTGAGTGCAAAATGTGTGAAAATTCATGCCCACACCCACTCATGCAAGCACACAGACACATGTTCATTCAATGGACACAAAAGCAGATGAAATACCCCTCTTTCCATATTAAAAAAAACAAAACAAAAACAAACAAACAAACAAAAAAAATCCCCCCAAACCCCAACTATATATCAGCTGAACATCATAGAAATATTCAGTTTTGAACACTGTCAGTTCTTCACAAGCAAATCTGACAGATCCATCCCTGATGCCCCTCCAAATGGAACACCGAAAACTAAACAACCAAACAACACACTAAATACAAACACTCAACAAAAACAAAACACCAAATAACCAACCCAACCTGTATCAAACAAACTTAGTTCAATAAATAATTATCTGAAACACACATTCACACACAGCAAACATCAGCTTACACAGTCTGACAAGCCACCATGTACACTGGTGTAAACACACACATAACAAATACACACAGTTACACACACACTCAAACTGAAGTAAAATCACCATGAAAATCATCACAACAGCCTCTTTACACTGCCTCCCCCCCTCCCCCAGCCCCTCTTCACACACAGAGATACCAACATTGCAGCAACACTCTGCATACCCTTGCAGTACAGTTGACCGTTTCAGTTCCTGGAGGAGGCATCACTGCGTTCGGAACAATCCATATACGCTACACCACATCAGATGCCTGACCAGCAGCATAACCCAACGTGCTTAGTCAGGTCTTGAATGCATGCTTATTATATTTGTTAACCTATCAGAATAGATTTCTTCAACAAAATTTTGCCAGACGACAACACTCTTGTTGCTATGGGTCTTTTTCAGTGCACAGAGTGCATGCTGCACAGAGGACCATGGTTTATCGTCCCATTTGATTGATTTTCCAGTCAATCTTCGGAGAAAGGATGAGAGTGGGATTAGAACCCAGACCCCCACAGATTCTATATTGGCATGTGAGCTTCTTGAAACCATCTGCCATCTACCTCCCTGACAGCTGACACATACAGTGACTTACTGTGGGCAGACACATCAACACAGTGACTTACTGTGGGCAGACACATCAACACAGTGACTTACTGTGGGCAGACACATCAACACAGTGACTTACTGTGGGCAGACACATCAACACTGACTTACTGTGGGTGGACACATAAACACAGTGACTTACTGTGGGCAGACACATCAACACAGTGACTTACTGTGGGTGGACACATCAACACAGTGACTTACTGTGGGCAGACACATCAACACTGACTTACTGTGGGTGGACACATAAACACAGTGACTTACTGTGGGCAGACACATCAACACAGTGACTTACTGTGGGCAGATACATCAACAGTGACTTACTGTGGGTGGACACATCAACACAGTGACTTACTGTGGGCAGATACATCAACACTGACTTACTGTGGGCAGACACATCAACACTGACTTACTGTGGGTGGACACATAAACACAGTGACTTACTGTGGGCAGATACATCAACAGTGACTTACTGTGGGCAGACACATCAACACTGACTTACTGTGGGTGGACACATAAACACAGTGATGTACTGTGGGCAGACACAGACACATCAACACAGTGACTTACTGTGGGCAGACACAAACACAGTGACTTACTGTGGGCAAACATATAAACAAAGTGACTTACTGTGGGCAGACACAGACACATCAACACAGTGACTTACTGTGGACGGACACATCAACACACTGTGGACGGACACATCAACACAGTGATTTACTGTGGATGGACACATCAACACACTGTAGGCAGACACATCAACACAGTGACTTACTGTGGGCAGACACATCAACACAGTGACTTACTGTGGGCAGACACATCAACACAGTGACTTACTGTGAGTGGACACATCAACACAGTGACTTACTGTGGGCAGACACATCAACACAGACACAGTGACTTACTGTGGACAGACACATCAACACAGTGACTTACTGTGGGCGGTGCCATCACCAGCTTCACACTGCACAGTGCCGGACCTCCTGGTGGCACCCCTCCCCCTCCTCCCCCTCCCCCGCCCTCTGCCTCTTCCACGTCGGGGGGAAGGTGAGGGGGACGTCTCTGGAACTGTCCCTGCCATGGTGGACTGTCTGGTGTGTCTCCTTCGTGGAGAGGGTGTCTGGATTCCTAATGGTGCTGTCCGGCCTTCACTGTACAGTGAAGTGTCTGATGCACTGTTTGACACAGTGTCGGATGCAGTGTCGTCATCAACATGTGCAGTGACAGGTGCCTGCCCCCCAGGCAGGGGACTCCCCTCCCTGTCTGCCTCCTGGCTGTCATCACAGTGCAGCTGTTGACTTGAGCGTGATCTAGTCTGGTGCCGGGTCTGGCGCCGCGTCTGTCTCTCCTCTCCACCTGCTGCCTGCTCCGTCACTGCCACCAACACTTCTTCCGACGCTGCTCTGGATGCTGAACTCTGACCTTTCCTTCTGCCTCGACCCCGGCCCACACGTGGTGACCATTTCTTCAGAGGAGAAGGAGTAGGAGAAGAAGTGGTTCTGACAAGTGAAGTGTCAGACTCTGACAGAATGCTGGATGCCTGATGATGTGAGTCTCCCTCAGCTAGCTGAGCTCTCCCCACAGAAGCAGCATCAACAGCTGGATTGATCTGTTCTAAGACACCTCCTGTGGTTCCCTCATACACACACTGAGTCTGGTTGCTGTCAGTGATGGCAGGGGCCATGGTGGTTTCCTTGTGTCCGTCAGCGCTGTGCCCGTCACAAGAAACGCTTGGCTGTGACACGCTTGTCACCAGTCCGGCTTGACAACTGTCCTCCACGCACACAGCCTCAGTCACACGGTCATGTGCTTCATCTATAACACGCTGGCTTTCATCAACAGACATGACAATGGCATCATCTGCATCATCCTTCAAGGCATTGTCACGGTCACCAGCACTGACAAACGAGGTGCTGAGTGGGTCAGATTTGTCTTTGTCTATCACAGGTTTGTCTAACTTTTGCTCAGCAGACTCGCTCTCCATGGTAGATGCAGAGGGTTCCAGTGCCTCCACAGCATGCACAGGTTTCTCCGCAATGACCTCCCCTGAGCTGTTCCCATGACCTGCGCCTGCGTGTTGACAGCGGTCTTCAGTCAGCTGTGAACTGCTCTCACCAGGCCCTAGTACTGTTGGTGCCACACCCTCACCACCCTCAAGTACTGCTTCAGCTCTGTCCCAGGAAGGCCCTCCGCCAGAACCTTCTCCAGGAAGTGTGGGTGCAGGTCCATCCTCTTTCTCAGGAGACACAGTTCCAGAGGTGTGTGTATGAGGAGTATCTGGAGTGGCTGTGGTGCCATCACCGTCACTTGCAACTCCACAATCACCGGCCTCTCCTGCTGCAAGTACAGACTCAGCGCTCCCACCTGCAGGCAGCAGTTCACCACTGTCTTCAACAGGTGCTTGTTTAGAACCATCCACAGCAGAAGCAGGTTTTTCTGCTGGTTTTCCAGGAGACTTGGCTTCCTCTGCACTGACCACAGGAGGTACACCGTTCTCAGCACTGACCACAGGTGTAACGCCCTCTGCCCCGTCCACAGGGGTTACACTGTCTCCAGCACTGACCACAGGTGATGTGGACCCAGCAGTGTGTCCTGGAGCAGCTGGTGTTTCACCATCACCACCATGGGTTGCCCCTTCCTCTGCACTGACCACAGGAAGTGCAGCTTCAGCATTCTTCTTGGGCGAGAAATCAGGGGGTGGTGGAGGAGGGGGAGGAGGGGGTGGGCCCCCTTGAGGGATGGGTGGGGGGAGAGGTGGATTGACAGCCTCACTGATGGGAGGCAAGGGTGGGGCCAGTGAGGGGAGTGGGGGCACAGTGCAGGGCACAGGAGGCATGTCATAGGCAGGGGGAGGGGGGAAGGGGGGTGGGCCAAAGCCAGGGGGAGGGCCCAGCACTGGAGGACCAAAGGTGGGGGGAGGGGGCACAGAGAAGGAAGGGACAAAGGCAGTGGGGGGAACCGACATGGGTACTGGGGGTGGCCCCATCATCATGTCCGGGGGTGGAACAGACATGGGGGGCATCAAGTCAGGGGGTGGACCTCCCATCACTGACATGGGGGGGCCAAACTCCACAGGTGGACCAGCTACAGGCGGAGGAAGTGAGGTATCAGGAACCAGGTCCATGGGTACGACACCCCCAGGTGGGGGCACTGAAGTGTCGGGGACTATCTCCATGGGGGTCACACTGGTTGCTGGCTTCAGGGAAGACACAGAGGGGGATTTTACAGCCAGTGCAGCCTGAGATGTTGCTGAAGAGTCGGAATCTGTCTTGGTCACTGGAGGTTTGTACAGCCAGCGCAGGTTGGGTTTCTGTAGGCTGGCCTGTGCTGCCTCTTTCTCTGCCTGTGTTGGCTCCCCTGTTTGTGTGGTCTCTGACTGTGGGGAAGGCCTGGCTGACAGCAACCGCATCCGTGTCGTGGCTTTGGGTATGGAGCGGGTGCGAAGCAGGCCTGGTTTTGTTTTAGAGCCTGCTTTTACAGGGTTGGTGGTTTCTTCTGGTTCGGTGACTTCTTCACACACCCCTGCCTCCCCAGAACTACCTTCATCATGTTCTGTCACTTTTTCTCCACTGGAGTTTCCTGAATCTTCGCTTGGTCTTTCCCCTTCTTTACAGCCTGGATCGCTCTCACTGTTTTCAATCAGCAGAGCCATTTTTCTGTTGATCTCATCATGCCAGTTGAGGAACTGCTCCCCTGGAGATGGCTGCTTGGTCTCTGTGAGAGGTCTCTGCCTTTCTTCATCTGACCATGTCCTGGCTGAAGCTTTGACCTCTTCCTCTCTCCGCCCACTGTCTTTCTTGTCCTCTCTCCTTCCCTCTCTGGAACCTTGTCCTTCACTGTCTCTTCCACTGCGATCTCTGGAACCAAAACCTCCTCTGATCGTCCCATCCCTGTCTCTGTGGCTTGTGTCACCATCTCTGGCACTTCTCTCCATATCTCTGGATCTTTGTTCCCGGTCTCTGGACCCCATGTCTATGTCCCTGTGGTTTCTGTCTCTGTCTCTAGACCGCCTCTCTCCGTCCCTAGAGTTTCTGTCCTGATTTCTACATCTTCTCTCCCTTTCTGTGGAGCTCTTGTCCTCGTGTTCGTAGTCTCTGTCACGATCTCTGGATCGTCTGTCCTCACGTTTGTAGCTGTCACGATCTTTGGAGCTTTTGTCCTCATATTTGTAGCCTCTGTCATGATCTTTGGAGCTTTTACCCTCACGTCTCTGGCCTCTATCAACATCTCTGGGACTCTTGTCATGATCTCGACTAGATTCTTCATTTTTGCCTTTCTCCTCTATGTCTTCTTTCTTCTCTTTGCCATCTTGCTTGGGCATTGCACTGCCTTTGTCCTGTGAGGTTGAAGGGGCCTTGTCACCAGTGTCCATGCTGTCTGGGGTCCACCTTGTCCCCACAGAAAACAGTCTCAGCTGTTCCTGCTGGTAGCACTTCTCATACGTTGGCTGCTCTGACAGGTAGTCCTGCAAACACCACAAAACAATATGACTGAAAACTCTCTTTATCAAATGTTTTACACTGCTCACCAATGAATAGTAAGTTGGTCTAAACAGTTTGGAATTCCACTTTGAATGGCCTTTCCCCAATGACATATTCTTGGGATTATTAATTTTGTGATTTCTAGTCTGTGTGTTTACTGCTGTAACTATGAAAAACACCTTAAAAAACTTAATGTCTTGTTTTAAACTAATGAGGAAGACTCCAAAGAGGAGAAGCTACAAGGTGTTAATAGCAGCAGCATCAAAACAGAGTGTGCCTGTGTGTGTGCCTGTGTGTTCTGGGCTTAAGTTCATGGTTAACCCCTAGGCTGCCTATATGATGAGATAACTCGTCATGGCAAGCATGTACGCTGCACTGCCACAATGACGAGATAACTCGTCATGGAAATATTCTGATTTTCCTTGCTTTGCATTCAGTTCGTTGACAAAAATGCTGGTAGCTTTAGCTTGGGGAATCTTTCTAGATTCTATTCATAGCTAGAAACACCATCAACGTCATGAGGCAGTCCTGTATTTGAACGTTTTGGTTGGGTTACTGGCCGCAGAGTTTGCCTGGCTCCTCTCCTCGCTCACTCAACAACATGCCGGACTGACGCCGTGCTCAAGACATGCGATCGTGGCGAACTAAATCAACCAAGATTGTTTTCTTTAGCTGATGCTCAGAAAGACTTGAAGCGTAAATTCGAAGAAGACAGTGATGAACATTTATAGGACGATTTGATGGAAAATAAAGGGAGTAACCAAGAGAGTTGCCAAGATACGACTATCAGTAAATGATGCCGGCTGTTCAGCTCTAGCAGACGACAGCAGTCACCCAAATTTTTAGCAGATCGCAGTGTAAGCAATTTTCTTGGCACTCAGCCAACTTGGTCTGACGAGAACTGGATAAGTGACCGTGTGAGAGGGGTGAAGAGGGGGGTGGAGACTGAGGCGGCGTGGCCTCACATCCATTATCACTTGGAGAAGTCACAATGCATTGTGTATCAATTTCTTTTTCTTTCTTTTTATATTGTGGTTGTTCTAGTATGATTTGGTGTGTGCAGATATCCATTTGTCCAGAAAATGATATTTTAGTGCAAATTACCTGACTAATGTTTGTAATGAACAAGTTGAAAATGAGACAAAAAACAAAACACTGATTTCAAAACAACAGCATGTCACCAAAAATACATAAAACGGGAAAACATCATGTGTTTTGTATTCTTTATTCATTTACCTTTCAGAAAATATATACTTTTATGGGTCTTTCTCCAATAACAAAGAGCACAGAATTTTTTGAAAATTTATACCCGTTTTTGGGGAAAAAACCTGGCAAATAGATTTCACTTCAATCTTATTTTCCTGGCAGCGAAAGGGTTAAAGCAAATATTTCCCATGGAAACAGAACTGGAAACTTGCATTTCCTATTTTCCAAGACTTCTGATGGATGGTCAATATTGTTGATTTTCAAATTGATAAGAATCATTAAATTTTTTTACCTTTTTTTTCAAATAATAGATTTGATTAGGTAATAAAGATACCCTTTATATTTACTCCTAAGGCAAACCGTACGGACCAATTCCCACTAATTCAATGATAAGGAATCAAACAAAGAAAGAAAGACATGTTGAAAAAGAGGAGTGGCTCTGCACTGTCATACTCCCCTCACCTCCAACATGGATGTCTCGCTGAACACCACTGACCACCCCCACCTCCCCAACACACCACAGAACACACTGACCACCACCCTACCCCTAACACACCACAAAACACACTGACCACCACCCTCCCCCTAACACACCACAAAACACACTGACAACCCCCTCCCCTCAACACACCACAGAACACACTGACCCCCTCCCCCCTAACACACCACAAAACACACTGACAACCCCCTCCCCTCAACACACCACAGAACACACTGACCACCCCCTCCCCCCAACACACCACAGAACACACTGACCACCCCCACCCCCCCAACACACCACAGAACACACTGACCACCCCCCTCCCCCTAACACACCATAAAACACACTGACAACCCACTCCCCTCAACACACCACAGAACACACTGACCACCCCCCTCCCCCCAACACACCACAGAACACACTGACCACCCCCCTTCCCCCCAACACACCACAGAACACACTGACCACCCCCCTCCCCCCAACACACCACAGAACACACTGACCACCCCCCTTTACCCCAACACACCACAGAACACACTGACCACCCCCCTCCCCCCAACACACCACAGAACACACTGACCACCCCCCTTTACCCCAACACACCACAGAACACACTGACCACCCCCCCCAACACACCACAGAACACACTGACCACCCCCCTTTACCCCAACACACCACAGAACACACTGACCACCCCCCTCCCCCCAACACACCACAGAACACACTGACCACCCCCCTTTACCCCAACACACCACAGAACACACTGACCACCCCCCTTTACCCCAACACACCACAGAACACACTGACCACCCCCCTCCCCCCAACACACCACAGAACACACTGACCACCCCCCTTTACCCCAACACACCACAGAACACACTGACCACCCCCCTCCCCCCAACACACCACAGAACACACTGACCACCCCCCTTTACCCCAACACACCACAGAACACACTGACCACCCCCCTTTACCCCAACACACCACAGAACACACTGACCACCCCCTCCCCCCAACACACCACAGAACACACTGACCACCCCCTTTTACCCCAACACACCACAGAACACACTGGCCACCCCCCTTTACCCCAACACACCACAGAACACACTGACCACCCCCCTCCCCCCAACACACCACAGAACACACTGACCACCCCCCTTTACCCCAACACACCACAGAACACACTGACCACCCCCCTCCCCCCAACACACCACAGAACACACTGACCACCCCCCTTTACCCCAACACACCACAGAACACACTGACCACCCCCCTCCCCCCATCACACCACAGAACTCACTGACCCCCCCACCCCCCTTCCACTAACACACCACAGAACACCACTGACCATCCCACACCACCCCCGCAACAGACCATAGGACACCACTGACCACCACCCACCCCCTCCCCTGATCACTCCCTCCCCCCAACACACCACAGGACAAACTGACCACCACCCCCTCCCCCCAAAACACCACAGAATACACTGACCACCACCCCCTCCCCCCAACACACCACAGGACACCACTGACCATCATCCCCCCACCCTTGCAACAGACCATAGGACACCACTGACCACCGCCCACCAACCTTGTATTTCTGGTGGTGGTCCTGGCTGGTGAGGTGAGCCCTGGCCACCTGTGAGTCACTGCACAGCTCTGAGCACAGGAAGCAGTAGAAAGCAGCCGTCCCCATCAGGAACTCCTCCCCTGAACACAGAACCCAGCATCACACAGTATGACACACTGCTCACACACTGCTACTCCCCACACACCACACCACATCACTCCTGTTCAAGTACATGAGTTGGTCACTTCCCTTAGACTAAGAGGCCACAGACAGAAGGACAGTTGAGGGGAAGGGCAAGAGAGAGATGTGTGACAGCATGGATAGAGACAGCAGTCCAGCCATAGACAGGACAGACAGCAGTGACAGACAGCAGTCCAGCCACAGACAGGACAGCAGTGACAGACAGCAGAGGGAGGGGAGAGAGAGGTGTGTGACAGCAGTGACACAGACAGCAGTGACAGACAGCAGAGGAAGAGGAGAGAGAGGTGTGTGACAGCAATGACACAGACAGCAGAGGGCGGGGAGAGAGAGGTGTGTGACAGCAGTGACACAGACAGCAGAGGGAGGGGAGAGAGAGGTGTGTGACAGCAGTGACACAGACAGCAGAGGGAGGGGAGAGAGAGGTGTGTGACAGCAGTGACACAGACAGCAGAGGGAGAGGAGAGAGAGGTGTGTGACAGCAGTGACACAGACAGCGGAGGGAGAGAGAGGTTGTGACAGCAGTGACACAGGCAGCAAGGGGAGGGGAGAGAGAATTGTGTGACAGCAGTGACACAGACAGCAAAGGGAGGGGAGAGAGAGGTGTGTGACAGCAGTGACACAGACAGCAAAGGGAGAGGAGAGAGAGGTGTGTGACAGCAGTGAGTGAGTGACACAGACAGCGGAGGGAGAGAGAGGTATGTGACAGCAGTGACACAGACAGCAGAGGGAGGGGAGAGAGAGGTGTGTGACAGCAGTGACACAGACAGCAGAGGGAGGGGAGAGAGAGGTGTGTGACAGCAGTGACACAGACAGCAGAGGGAGGGGAGAGAGAGGTGTGTGACAGCAGTGACACAGACAGCAGAGGGAGAGGAGAGAGAGGTGTGTGACAGTAGTGACACAGGCAGCAAAGGGAGGGGAGAGAGAGGTGTGTGACAGCAGTGACACAGACAGCGGAGGGAGAGAGAGGTGTGTGACAGCAGTGACACAGACAGCAGAGGGAGGGGAGAGAGAGGTGTGTGACAGCAGTGACACAGACAGCAGAGGGAGAGGAGAGAGAGGTGTGTGACAGCAGTGACACAGACAGCAGAGGGAGAGGAGAGAGAGGTGTGTGACAGCAGTGACACAGACAGCAGAGGGAGGGGAGAGAGAGGTGTGTGACAGCAGTGACACAGACAGCGGAGGGAGAGAGAGGTGTGTGACAGCAGTGACACAGACAGCAGGGGGAGGGGAGAGAGAATTGTGTGACAGCAGTGACACAGACAGCAGAGGGAGAGGAGAGAGAGGTGTGTGACAGCAGTGACACAGACAGCAGTGACACAGACAGCAGAGGGAGAGGAGAGAAAGGTGTGTGACAGCAGTGACACAGACAGCAGTGACACAGACAGCAGAGGGAGAGGAGAGAAAGGTGTGTGACAGCAGTGACACAGACAGCAGTGACGCAGACAGCAGAGGGAGGAGAGAGAGAGGTGTGACAGCAGTGACACAGACAGCAAAGGGAGGGGAGAGAGAGGTGTGTGACAGCAGTGACACAGACAGCAGTGACACAGACAGCAGAGGGAGAGGAGAGAGAATTGTGTGACAGCAGTGACACAGACAGCAGAGGGAGAGGAGAGAGAGGTGTGTGACAGCAGTGACACAGGCAGAAGAGGGAGGGGACAGAGAGAGGTGTGTGACAGCAGTGACACAGACAGTGGAGGGAGAGAGAGGTGTGTGACAGCAGTGACACAGACAGCAGGGGCAGGGGAGAGAGAATTGTGTGACAGCAGTGACACAGACAGCAGAGGGAGAGGAGAGAGAGGTGTGACAGCAGTGACACAGACAGCGGAGGGAGAGATAGGTGTGTGACAGCAGTGACACAGGCAGCATGGGGAGGGGAGAGAGAATTGTGTGACAGCAGTGACACAGACAGCAGAGGGAGAGGAGAGAGAGGTGTGTGACAGCAGTGACACAGACAGCAGTGACACAGACAGCAGAGGGAGAGGAGAGATAGGTGTGTGACAGCAGTGACACAGACAGCAGTGACGCAAACAGCAGAGGGAGGAGAGAGAGAGGTGTGACAGCAGTGATACAGACAGCAGGGGGAGAGAGAGGTGTGACAGCAGTGACACAGACAGCGGAGGGAGAGAGAGGTGTGTGACAGCAGTGACACAGGCAGCATGGGGAGGGGAGAGAGAATTGTGTGACAGCAGTGACACAGACAGCAGAGGGAGAGGAGAGAGAGGTGTGTGACAGCAGTGACACAGACAGCAGTGACACAGACAGCAGAGGGAGAGGAGAGATAGGTGTGTGACAGCAGTGACACAGACAGCAGTGACGCAGACAGCAGAGGGAGGAGAGAGAGAGGTGTGACAGCAGTGACACAGACAGCAAAGGGAGGGGAGAGAGAGGTGTGTGACAGCAGTGACACAGACAGCAGAGGGAGAGGAGAGAGAGGTATGTGACAGCAGTGACACAGGCAGAAGAGGGAGGGGAGAGAGAGGTGTGTGACAGCAGTGAAACAGACAGCAGTGACACAGACAGCTGAGGGAGAGGAGAGAAAGGTGTGTGACAGCAGTGACACAGACAGCAGAGGGAGAGGAGAGAGAGGTGTGTGACAGCAGTGACACAGACAGCAGTGACACAGACAGCAGAGGGAGAGGAGAGAGAGAGGTGTGTGACAGCAGTGACACAGACAGCAGTGACACAGACAGCAGAGGGAGAGGAGAGAGAGGTGTGTGACAGCAGTGACACAGACAGTGGAGGGAAGGGAGAGAGAGGTGTGTGACAGCAGTGACACAGGCAGCAGGGAGAGGGGAGAGAGAATTGTGAGACAGCAGTGACACAGACAGCAGAGGGAGAGGAGAGAGAGGTGTGTGACAGCAGTAAAACAGACAGCAGTGACACAGACAGCAGAGGGAGGGGAGAGAGAGGTGTGTGACAGCAGTAAAACAGACAGCAGAGGGAGAGGAGAGAAAGGTGTGTGACAGCAGTGACACAGACAGCAGAGGGAGAGGAGATAAAGGTGTGTGACAGCAGTGACACAGACAGCAGTGACACAGACAGAAGAGGGAGAGGAGAGAGAGGTGTGTGACAGCGGTGACACAGACATCAGAAGGAGGAGAGAGAGGTGTGTGACAGCAGTGACACAGACAGCAGAGGGAGAGGAGAGAAAGGTGTGTGACAACAGTGACACAGACAGCAGAGGGAGAGAGAGGTGTGTGACAGCAGTGACACAGACAGCAGAGGGAGAGAGAGGTGTGTGACAGCAGTGACACAGACAGCAGAGGGAGAGGAGAGAGAGGTGTGTGACAGCAGTGACACAGACAGCAGAGGGAGAGGAGAGAAAGGTGTGTGACAGCAGTGACACAGACAGCAGAGGGAGAGGAGAGAGAGGTGTGTGACAGCAGTGACACAGACAGCAGAGGGAGAGGAGAGAGAGGTGTGTGACAGCAGTGACACAGACAGCAGAGGGAGAGGAGAGAGAGGTGTGTGACAGCAGTGACAGTCTAGCACCCACCTCTGACAGATGTCATGGGGGTTTCCTTGGAGTATTTCTTCAGACTCTCCTTCTGCCATGGCCGCATGGAATGTTTCACTTTCTGCACCCCCACACACACATTTATAGTGTACAGTTTGTTATAATGGCCATATGGAATGATTCATCCTCTGCGCACACACACACTCACTCAATGACTTGTAGTGTACTGTCCATTACACCTGTTTCATCTTCAGTAAAGAAAATAATAGCATTAAGAAGATAAAACACAACCCCCACCCTAAAAAAACAACAACAACCTCTCACATTACAAAAATAATTTCTAGCAGAAGCTATTTCATTCTAGAACAAAGCACAGTTATGGTTGAGATTCAACCATTATGATTTTTTTTCCACATCCTACTTCAGGTTGGTTGTTGAACAGTTCTACAAGAGTTCATGTCTAATGGCAATTTCCGACTGTTTCATTTTTACTATTTAAATTTGAATTTTTCCCCTATTTTGTCAAAAAGGTTGTGATGTATTGTATTTGTACATGTATAAATGCAAATGTACACACAGAGATACAGTCATTAATATAAGAACACACACACACACACGCATACACACACACACACTGTGGTGGGGAGGGGAAATATATAATACACACACATACAGCTTGAGAAGTGCATAGTTAAAGTGGAAATTTACTGAAAGTCATAAAAATAAAGCTGGGTAGATTTGTGTTTTTATCTTTATCTATAGTTTATGTCTTTGGGAGGTGTGGAAGTTACCAGCAGGACTGAATGTTTTCAACCTGAAATGTGATATACTACATACACTGTGACGTAGCAGACACATGAAGCTATTCAACAAGAAATATAATGAATTACACTGTGGTGCAGCAGACACATCAAGGTTTTCAACATGAAATATGATGTGTTACATACAATGTGACGTACCAGGCACATCACATTATTGAACATGAATTATGGTGTATTGCACACACTGTGACACAGCAGACACATCAATTTATTCAACATGAAATATGAAGAACTACACACTGACACAGCAGACACAACAAGTTACTCGACATGAAATATGAAGAACTACACACTGTGACATAGCAGACACATCAAGTTATTCAACATGAAATATGATGTATTATACACACTGTGATGTAGCAGACATCAAGTTATTCAACATGAAATATGGTGTATTACACACACTGTGACACAGCTGACATATCAACTATCAAGTTATTCAACATGAAATATGAAGAACTACACATTGCGACTTGGCAGACACACACACCTTGTTGTGTGACTGTGAGTGCAGGTGAAGCAGAAAGTCCTCCAAGCTGTCACAGATGACCTGACACATCACACAGCAGTGACCAGCACTCTCCTCTTCGTCCACACCTGTCTTCTTCTTCCGGCCTCCCTGCAACCAACTGCCATCGTTAGAACTTTATAGTTGACATCTGTCACTACTCTTCTTCTTCCACAAACTGCCATTGTTAGAACTTTATAGTTGACATCTGTCACTACTCTTCTTCCACAAACTGCCATTGTTAGAACTTTATAGTTGACATCTGTCACTACTCTTCTTCTTCCACAAACTGCCATTGTTAGAACTTTATAGTTGACATCTGTCACTACTCTTCTTCTTCCACAAACTGCCATTGTTAGAACTTTATAGTTGACATCTGTCACTACTCTTCTTCCACAAACTGCCACTGTTAGAACTTTATAGTTGACATCTGTCACTACTCTTCTTCCACAAACTGCCATTGTTAGAACTTTATAGTTGACATCTGTCACTACTCTTCTTCTTCCACAAACTGCCACTGTTAAAACTTTATAGTTTACATCTGTCACTACTCTTCTTCTTTCAGCCTCCATGCATCAAAGTGCAACTGTTAGAACTACACTTTACATTTGTCACTACCAGTACCACTATATCAGAGCTCAGCAAGTTTAGAGCTGACAGCCTATATATTATTCAAAACAGTCTTCAGATCAGGCTGCAATAAATTGAATAAGTTTATCTTTCGTGAAACAGTCATTTGAATTGTCATCATGTACATATTAAATCTAGGGAAATAAGAATACACAAAAAGAAATAAAGCGGGATGGAGAGAGAGAGAGAGAGAGAGAGAGAGAGAGCAAGAGAGAGAGAGAGGATAAACAGAATATTAATCAAACCTTTTTTATGTAATCCAAACAGAGTGCCTTCACTTCAAGTATCTAAAAACATTGTCATGTCTCACTTCACCAGGACTGGCCAAGACCTTCCTGCAGGGAACAGTTTGGGGAACAAGGAGAAGAGGCAGGCAGAAGAAGAGATGGGAGGACATCTGTGAGTGAACAGGTCTAACCCTGAGTGAGACAATCAGAAGGACAGACAACCATGAGGGACTGAGGAGGCTGGCTGCCAAATTGTGGTGCCCCCACAGTCTATGTGACTACAGAATAGATCTAGATATATATTCAAACATTTTTACAAAGTCAGAAATGTTGGGTTGAAAACTGTTTTGTTTTGCTGAACTGACTGCCAGTCTTCAGTGCTCCAGTACTGGCAATGTACCACATTAGTTTCAGAACACATTCAGTTCCTTTGGAAAAACAACAATAAAAACCAAGAAAACCTGGCTCCAATTGAATCAGTAATTGAATTACTTCCTTTTTCCTTCCGTTGTTACAATCCTTGTAGGTTAACTAAAACAAACTTAACAAAAGCAAAACAAAACAAAACAAAAAACAAACAAACAAAAAACAACAACAAAAAAAACCCTCTAAACAATTGTAAAAATGGACCAGAAAGAATCTTTGGAGGATGTGTTTGATGGGAGGGTGACATAGAGGCTAAGCCTGGTGACAGCACTGACCTTTGTGCTGGCTGTTACTGCAGCCTTGGACTTGCTGAGGGAGGAGGCCGGAGGAGGCCGGAGGGACACATCTTTACCCTGCAGAATGTCTTGGATCTGTTGGTGCAGCTCACACTGACTGCTTTGATTCTCCTGAATGACTGGGTTTCTGACACTGTCTGGCTTGTTTCCTAAAGCACACAGCCAGTCGCTCTGTATCTTCTTGAGGGCGTCCAGCTCTTTCTGAACAGCAGCAATCTTTCGATGTCTTTCCAAAAGGTGTTTGGCCACTGTACTAGCCTCTGACATCTTGTCACTGACTGTCGTGTCACCCACTGTCTTGTTACTGAGCATCTTGTCACTCTCTGTCTCTGTGCTGAAGATACCAGTGTTGGTTGACTTGGCCTGGTTTCCCCATTTGTCATTCTTGGCACTCTTTTCTCCAGCAGACTTGGCGGACAGTGACATCTTGCTTGTCATGGCACCCCTGTCTGCATCAGACTGTTTCCTCTGTCTAGGGGGTGTAGGCGAGCGCTTCTTTGAAGACGTCTTGCCTGTTGAGACATACCTATCTGCATCTGATTGTTTCTTCCATTTTGAGGGTGAAGGTGAGCGCTTCCTTGAAGACACCTTGCCCGTTGAGACATACCTGTCTGCATCAGACTGTTTCCTCCATTTAGGGGGTGTAGGTGAGCGTTTCCTCGAAGACATCTTGCTTGATGATGCATACCTGTTTCCATCTGACGGTCTCCTCCTTCGGGGTGAGGGTGAGCGCCTCCTCGAAGACGTCTTGCCTGTGGAGGCATCTCTGTCCATTGCAGGCTGTTTCCTCTGTTTTGGGGGTGTGGGCGAGTGCTTCCTCTTGCTTGCTGATAAAGATTTTTGGTCACGAACTGTTATGAGGTTGGATGGTCGGACTAGTGAGGTTGACTGCTGCTTCTCCTTCCACCCACTGTGGTCCTCAGTGAGGGCCACATGCTGCCTTGGATGTGGAGGAGTAGCACCTTGACCCCCACTCTGTACCATGGGCAGGGACCAGCCCCTCCCTTCCCCCACAACTCCACCCACCTCTGACCCAGATGGGGGTAACGACTGCAGGCCTGCCTTCCATGATGACGCTGTCCTTGGTTTTGTCACCGCTTTGCTGTCTGTGGGACCTTTGTTGAACACAGTTGCTCTCCACAGCTCATACTGTTTTTCTTTCTCCTCAAAGGAAGCAAACGCTGATGGGAAGAGCGCCTTGTTGCTTTCTGCTTTCTGTTCTGATGGTGGTGGTGCCGTCATGCCAAGAAACAAGTCCAGCGGATGTTGGCTGGACTGAGTTTCTTCATACACTGCCTCTTCTTTACCATCACCAGGGCTGGACAGCTGGTGATAGTGTGATGCCATGCCTGGCTCACTTTTCTTTTTCTCCTTGCTTTTACTCAGTGCCTGGATCACTCTTTCCAACTCAGTTTGTGGTTTTGGTGATGCCATTCTTTCAGAAGAAAACTGGAAGGTGTGTTGTGTGGGGACTGGTGGGTGGTGTGTGAGGGAATTGTCCATGACTGATGACTCCTCTCCTGGTTTGTTGACATGGTCTGGGGATTCTGTCTGCATCAGGGCCATGTCTGACAGGTTCTGAGCGTTGTTGGCCATGAACTCCCGGAAAAGAGTGGGCGACAGCTTGGCCATTTCACGAATGTGTTGAGCGATACGTTCCTCACGGTCCACAGGGTCCCGGCTGGAGGTCAGTTCCGACCGCAGGCGCCGATACATCTCATCTCTGAACTGTTTTTCCGTCAGCTGAGGGGGCTCCACATCCTCTGAGGAGCTGATGGCGGAGTAGGAGGGACTGGGACTACGTTCGTCCTGAAACCTGGTTGGCTTCCTGTCAGGGCTGGGCTCATTTCCGCCTTCAGTCCCTCTCTGGTTCCTTCTGTTGAATTCTTTCTCCAGATCGTGAAGTCTTCTTGTGTCAGGACTGAAACTATCACTGTGTCTCCCACTGCTGCTCCTGCTGCTGCTCCTGGTCCTTCCTCTCCCTCTGCTGGGACTGGTGCTGGAGCTGTGACTGCTGGGACTGTCACTTCCACTACGGCTCACATGCCCACCCCTTCGTCTTCCATCACTGTCATCAGTTCTGCTCCTCTCCTGTCCGACTGTGCCCTGGATGCTCCCATCTCTGCTGCCTCTTTTTCTGCCCTTCCCCTCTTCTCTGTAGTCCCTTTCCCCAAGGCTGTGTCCACCACTGCTGCCGCTTCTGTCTCTCGGACTTCTGCTGCGATGGTGTATTGTGGGAGAGTTGTGTCCCCTGTCAGGGCTGAAGCTGTGTCTGCTGTCATCCCAGCGGCTTCCATCTGCTGACCTCCTGTCTGGCAGCCAGCCATCTGTGGGCTGGCTTCTCTCCTCTGGTTTCTTTCCCACAGGCTTTGGCGCTGCCACTGTGGCTTTCAGCAGGTCATGGAACAAGCTGCTGGCGAAGCCAAAGCTCACTGTCTCCACTTCAGGTGTGCCCTGCAATTAAAGACATGTACCCATCATCATCAACAGATATTCATGTTTCAAAATTCCACTGCAATGTCATGACACAAACTATAAAGTGATAAATAACATTCTTAGTCAAGTAAAAGTAAGTGGACAAATTTGTAACATTATCTAATCATTTCTGTTTTGAACATCTAAATGAATAGAAAAAATTATAAAACAGACCTTAAAAACACAGCAACACCAAGGTGTGTTTCCATACAAGTGTGTTCAATACTACAAATGTGTGGGTGTATGTGTGTGGGTAATGTGCACATGGGAGTTTCGCCTGTGTGTGTGTGTGTGTGTGTGTGTGTGTGTGTGTGTGTGTGTGTGTGTGTGTGTGTGATCTTTTGGGTATTTTGATGTGAAGATTCAGATTTGCAATCAGTATTATTGTCTATGGTATAGGTATATCTTACTCCAAGTTTCTCATACCGTGCTTTTGCTTGTCATGTACTAACTACTATTGTAAAATTTTGTATGTGTGTGTTTTTCAATGGTAAGCACTTTGAGCCCAATATATAATATATCATATAGGGAGTTTGTCACTTAAAAACTTTGACTTTGAGCTATATGTAGTATTCTTGTTATCACTCTGCAACTAAAAAAAAAAATATAAAAAATCAGTTGACAGCATGTTGGGGCATCAAGTTGGGGCATAGTCTGTGTTGTCAGAAAAGCCCATGGTGAAATGTACACACTGTATTCATCCAAGCAGGCTTCCATGTGCTACAAGGGCCAGTTGAGATGACTCAGCAGATCCTCTGGTCCTGTGGACTGCCAGTATTTCTGGATTACCTACCTTCAGCACATCTCTGAACCTTCCCATAGATCCGATGCGAGTACTGGTATAAAGAGATCCCAAACTGGGCTCTTCTTCTTCAGCAGTGGTCTGACAATAGCCTATGCATGTGTGTATTATACCCATGAATGTTTCTTACTTAATTTAATGCCTTTCCACTGGAACTGATGAGGAGGTGTGTGTGTGTGTATGTATATGTGTGTGTTTTCTTCAATTTAACGTCTATTCACTATAAGTGTTTTTAGACGGAAAGGAGTAAAGTAGTGTATAAAGGAAAGGGAATGCATGTGAATATTAGTGTAAAAAAAGAAGAAAAAAAGAAAAGAAAAAAGTACATGTTATGTATCAGAGGAAAAGTATATTATAAGAAAAAGTCTAAAGAGGTTGTGGTGTGTATTGAATGAGTTGTCATGGGAAGGAGATTATGTATATGCATGTCAACAAGCATTAACCTACAACAATGTAAATATAAATAACAGTATTAAATATAATACATCAAAGGAGGATACCAACTGGACTGGAGTTTAAAATTTCTGAAAACATTCTAAGCAATGAATAATCATTCAAAATCTTTTCAGTGGCTAATGAAATATTGGAGGAAAAGTCATCAACTACATCTTTTGGAAGTAACTGTCTTATGCTCGGAAAATGAATGAGTAAATGGCTTACAGTTATTTGCTTACCGCATATGCATTTTATATTTTTAGAAAATTTTGTACGAAAGGCATTTAAACGAAGTCTATACATTAGACTTGTAATTTGTCTTGAATGTGCTGCTGGTGTCGAATTTAGAAAATGTTTGGGATTAGCTGCATTCTTTGTGTTTACACAACATTGGTAATACTGATCATTTGAATCTATAAGTAATTTTTTTAATCGATTTCTAGATACATTTTCTATACAGCTAATGCATTCATGTAGATCTAACTGGATGTCAAGTTGTATTGCGCCTTTGAGTGCTGCTCTTCTAGCTGCTTGGTCTACCCACTCATTTGAAGATATTCCACAGTGCGAAGGTACCCAACAGAAAGTTATTTTAATGCCCCATTTTGCCAGCTGGTGAATAATATGTTTTATTTCCATTGTCATCTCAATTCACTTCTTTGAATTTGGAGATTCTATAGCTTGTAATACTGACTTTGAGTCTACACATAATAAAATTTCACTTACAGTTTTCAGAATGTCTGAAATATAATTGAAGGCCATAAGTATGGCTATAAGTTCAGCTGTGAAAATGGAATATTGTCTACCAAGTATATTTTTTCTATTCTAAATGAAGGAATTACAAAAGCCGCTCCTGAATTACCATCTTCTAGAACAGATCCGTCTGTGTATATTTTTAGATAATTTGAATATTGATTTTCTATATGTGAGAGCACTTCAGGTTTTAACAAAAATGGTGACTGGTTCTTGGATAGATCTGTATAATCCATATCAAAGGTAGCTTTACACTGCTCCCATTCAGGGACAGGTGAAAAAGTAGATACTTTTGCAATCTGCTTGTCTTTTGATTCCGTAGCACTAATGATATCTGATGCAAATGTATTAATGGATGTCATAGACTGTATCATCTTAGCTCTTTTAGCAAAATCTGTGTGTGTGTGTGTGTGTGTGTGTGTACACATGAGTGGATATACATGTATGTGTGTGTGTGTGTGTGTGTGTGTGTGTGTGTGTGTGTGTGTGTGTGTGTGTGTGTGCGTGCGTGTGTGTGTGTGTGTGTGTATGTGTGTGTGTGTGTACACATGAGTGGATATACATGTATGTGTGTGTGCATATGTGCTTGTGCATGTGTGTTCTTGTGTGTGTGTGTGTGTGTGTGTGTGTGTGTGTGTGTGTGTGTGTGTGTGTGTGTGTTCACACAAGTGTGTGTTTGGTTGAAAGAGTGAGAAAGACTGAAATAAATAATGAATGATGCCACCTACTTTGTGCATCACTCTAATCATATTTTGTATTTCAACATAGATAATATCCAACCATGACAAGAGGAAAAATGAAATAAATAACGAGTGGCTCTCAAAGTCAAACACTGACAAAATTCATGAAGTATAACTTCATGAACATTTCCATGTGTGTACATGTGTGTGTGTGTGTGTGTGTGTGTGTGTGTGTGTGTGTTCATGCACGCATCAAAGAGCGAGAAATAGTGCAAATGACAAAGACACTTACAGAGACTGAGAGTGAGACAGAGGAAGAGAAGAAAGATGGATTCGTGGAAAAAGCATTTACTTACTCCGTCTTTTTTTCGACCTGGTGATATCCGAGTAATTCGTCGTTGTTTTCCATACTGGTCGTCAGCGTCATACCGAGAACTATAGTCATAAACTGGACTTCTGGAGCCTGAACTGTCGCGTCTTCTGCTGCGGCCACTGGGACGATCTCGGGAGACTGACCGCCTTCCTCGGCTAACACTTCGACGGCGTCTCGTCTTTTCATCTCTTCTCTGCGACCAGTTCCCTCTGTCCTTTGAACTAGATGAGTATCTGGCGTAATCCATGTCCAGAGTTGCAAAAAGTACGAGGCGCTCCTTGGGTTGTTTTTCTATGCGTAAATTTGTTGTGATATCCTTTTCGTCTGCTGCTCGATTTTGTTAACGGAAATTGATGCACACGCATGCGTGTGAGTGATCTCCCTCCTTCCTCCTGCCATTCTCCTTGCCTCTGGCATCGTCGGTCTGTCAGTCTGTCGCATCTTTACCCGTCGTCATGTCAACGCGCACGCGCGCGCGCGCGTGTGTGTATGTGTATGTACGTGCGTGCGTGCGTGTGATTGCAACCGAAGTGACGGTAAAATTTCCATTTCTTTTTACAGAACCATCTCAGCTGGGTTCCAAAACATAATCCCATTTTTATTTTATTTATGTATGTTTTTATTTTATTATTTTTATTTTATTTTATTTTTTACTGTTGTACATCATTTGAAACAGTTTAACTGGTCAGTACTCAATACATCATCAGAGATAGTGCCTCATACTACAATTTAAACAAAACAACAACAACAACAAAAACTTACTTTTGTAATGCTTTTTTGTATGCCTCAGTTGACAGGAATGATTTCTTTACTGCGAGTTTAACACTGTGGTAAAATCAGTAACCATGTTCAGATCTGTCATCTCTGTCATGAATACTTTTGATCGACAGCAGACCTTGATCAGACCTGTGGGAATTGCGCATGCAGCCTGTTTGATAGGGTTGTAAAAACACTGCAGTGTGACCTTTACACTGTGCAGAATGACCCACCACAAAATTAACCACCATACTCTGAATTCACAGGGGTGGGGGTCAAAGACGATTCAGAGGTGGGGGGACAAAGACGCTTTACAGGGGTGGGGGGCAAAGTTGATTCACAGGGGTGAGGGGCAAAGACGATTCACAGGGGTGGGGAGACAAGACGATTTACAGGGATGGGGGGCAAAGATGATTCACAGGTGTGGGGGGCAAAGTTGATTCAGGGGTGGGGGGGCAAAGATGATTCACAGGGGTGGGGGGCAAAGATGATTCACAGGGGTGGGGGGCAAAGACGATTCACAGGGTTGGGGGGCAAAGTTGATTTACATGGGTGGGGGGCAAAGACAATTCACAGGGTTGGGGGGCAAAGACAGTTCACAGGGTTGGGGGGGCAAAGACGATTCAAGCTGACTGCTGGGGACAGCAGCACCCACGGAGGCTGTCCACACAACCTTTCAACTTCCCCACTGCTCTTCACATACTTCAAGGTTCTCACATCAGGCAAACTGACCCCAACAGTTCACTACGCATGTCAGCAGCTTAGATCTCTATTGTTGACAGAGTTACCAACTTGTTCTCCTGTCTGTAAAAGCTGTGTACTGATGCTGCAGACCACAGCAAATGTAACATGGTGGAGATACTTAATCTCAGGGAGATATTCACATCTGTTTGGGTTGGAGACAGTAAATCCACTCGGCTGTGAAAAAAGAGATCAGCAGTGGCTATTCTGACCTGTTCAGTCTGTTCACATAATACCTACCTCCCACTGAGTTTCAGGCAAAACAGAAGTTGTCATATTTATCTACAATGTGTTGATTAGAAAACAGCTACATTTCAGGTAAGCAATGTGTGATATGAAACTCATTTTCTTATCAAAACTCCGGTTCAAATGGAAGAATGGTCATGGAATCTGACAGTGTTGTAACCACTGAGTGTTCTGATGAAGTTCACATGCCAACTAGTTTGTCAATAAATGGAAACCATTCTAGTCTACGGGTGGTCAGATACACCACTTCCATTTCCACCTAGTCTAGGGGTGGTCAGATACACCACTTCCATGTCCACCAAGTCTACAGCTGGTCAGATACACCACTTCCATGTCCACGAAGTCTACAGCTGGTCAGATACACAATTTCTATGTCCACCAAGGCTATGGGTAGTCAGACACACAGCTTCCATGTCCAACTTTACTGGTGGTCAGCCAAGTCCACAAGGGGGACAACAGTTGTTTCTGACAACCAGAGGCAGGCGTTGTTCCATCAGGTGGTGGCAAGGTGTGTGAGTGGGTATTCCAACACCTCTTTCTGGATGCAAGAAAGAATCACACCTCACCTCACCAGAAGAGAATCCAAAACTTTGCCAGCATCAGCACTGATTTTGCAGGTGAATTTTTTTTATAATTTTTTTTAATAGTTTTTTGTTGTTGTTGTTGGTTGGTTTTTGAATGAAATAAAAACAAAAATCAGAATTATTCCACTACAACAGACGAAGCCGGGTGTGGCTGTGTATGGTGAGCTTGGAATGAGTGGTGGGAGTAATGCCACTGAAACAGAACAGATGATGGGACAGCAAAAAAGAAAAGAAAAAGAATTATTCCTCTGCTCTCCCTTCACACACACACACACACCACTGAAAACACACAGGAAGTGGCAAGCTGCAGTCCATGGCACACATTTAATGGTGATATGCACCACATTCTACAAAAGTTGGATGCTGGGTTATCACTTCTCGACAGTTACAGATCTCTCAAAACAATAGAAAACATATGAACAGGTCAAAATAGACAGATAAACAGAACAGGACAGACAAGACAGAGAAAAATATGTGAAAAGATCAAAAGGTTCCGCAAACACACTCACACACAGAGATCACAAAACCATTCCCACTAAAAAGTCCAGCTGTGAAAAACTACAGAATTAAAAAAAAAAAATATATATATATATATATATGGAGACAAAACAAATCACAACAATGCACATTGTAAGCAGTCCAGAGAAAGCAGCAAACTGAAGACTCCCACCTCCAGCATGTTTGTGTTCATTCTTTCACTCCCATCACACCCCTCCAGTAATCTCCCCTCTCTCTCTCTCTATACACACACACACACACCACAGAATTCTAAATGAGTGATTATTTACTGATGCTGGACAAAAGAAATAAAATGTTCATGTTGTTATAAATCAAAGTGAAAACAAGGCTTGGCCTCTCTGGATTGATGTTTATATGAGACTCTCTGTCCCCCTCTTTCATTTATTCTTCTGTCAACTGTTCAAACGTTTAAAAAAGTGGACTTTATTTTGAAGACACCCCCATCTTACTACACCGACATGACTCCCAACATGAGATCACTGATTTTGCTTCAAAACAAATGGATAGGTGAGTTTACCGTACACTGCACTTTCAATACCTTTCAGTTTGTTGTTTATTTATTATTTTGATTGTCACCTGCTTTGTGCACTTCAACCACCATCTACAGGGTCATTTACAACTCAGTCTTTTGTGAAGGACCATGACTCTCAAACTAGGAGGCTAGATTGCACTGGCTCTCAGTGCTGCAGCCTTGGGGGCTAGTTGGCTTTTGGGAACCACCCCAAACTGGTTTTTGTTCTTTTTCATCTGCCTGTATCTGCATAATCTAGAAACACAACATGCTAAACAGCTAGGCTTCTCAAGTCCACAACAAAGAATAATCAATCATTTCAATTCTGTTGCATGTGAGTTCTTATTTGACAAATATAAAGCCAGTTCCCAACATATTCATACCAACAGATTCAGAGAACTTCAATTACTCACCAAAGATAAAAAATATTTAAAAAAAGAAAAGAAAAAAATCACTACCATCTTCAACTGCCATTGAAACTGTGAGAATCTGGGAATGTTATCCACTTTTCTGATATGTAATCATCATGCTGATCATCTGGAGGGACAAAACAAAAAACTCGATTTAAACCCAGGTACAACTATAATTATGTCAAACTAAACACATTGTATGTCCACTCAGTCTAACATTATAGGCTCTCACTTTCACAAAATAAAACTTCAGAATGCTTTTCCAAATACAAAACATTGCAAATAAAACAATGAATTTTTATTTCACCACATTTTTTTTAAATCAGCAAAGGGATGACAGTTCATAAATCAAACATAACCAGTCAAGCAGAAAAGGCTCATATAAAGATCAGAAAAAAAATCACTCAACATATTTTAGACACACACATTCTCTCTCTCTCTCACACAAACTCATGCACCAACACACAAGGTCACAGACCAAGCCTGGATGACCATGGTCCACATCAGATCATTGTGATCTTGTGAGAGGGGAGGCAACACAGTCAACATCTGTTCCATGGTCACATGCTGGTCCATACTTAGCAAACCGAAGGGGACGTTTCTTTCTCCATTAAAGAGTTGAGATTATTCCCAGATTTTATTATTCTTTTATGTTGATGTAGCAGCCTTCTGATGCCTACAGCTTGCCATAAATGACATCAATAATGTGGGAACCTTGTGTAAGATATATGTCACTTTCAGTCAGCATGGGTGTAGTTGTGGGGTGTGTGTCAGAAGGCTGTAAAGCAACAACACTATCTTCTGTCACATTCAAAGCTGGTTCTGCCACATGCTGAGATCTTCAAACGACACATAGTGGGGACTGTGGCTGGTCAGGACAGACCACTGAGGTCTGTCAGGAATGAACATCAAGGAGGCTGCTTCCTCCACATGTGCGTGTGTGAAGTGTGAGCAGCATAAGGAGGCAGGGACAAAGGTGAACCTTCCCCTTATTCTCTGGAACTGAAACCCAGGACTCACTCCCCAGGGAGACAGTTCAATGAAACACAGTTCTGGCTCCTGCCTTCACAGTCATAACTGTACCACTATCTACCATGACCTTTTTCACATGCACTGTACCTGCAGGCTAATGTTTATTTGAAAGTTAACATTCTATGACCTATAATAATAATACAATACTTCATCACAACGATCCAATGAATACTTTATTACAATCATTTATCACAAAAATATGACAAGCATGATTCTTTCCTCATGCCCTCCTCTGCAAGAAAACATTTCAATCAGATGACTGCCAAATGTGATGCTCATCAAAGCATTCACACTATGAAGCATCCATGTATATTTATAAAACACACCGCAACTTGACACATTCATTTGAAGTATGACTTTAACCCCAAACACAAGGAAAAAACAAAAGAACCAACCAACACCAGACACACACACTCACCGCCACCCCCACCTCCCCTCACAAACCAGTGCTGTTCTTCAGCATTTTCTTCCTGTTTCTTGGGGTGACCATGACAAATCAATTCATTTATAATTTGTCAGTCAACACAAATCACAATCCTACCAACATAAAAAAACCCAACCCACCATGAAAACTGGTATCATCATCTGTACTCTTGCTGTTGGACAGGAGCAGCACAGCAATAAACAATACATATAATAATGAAAATGAAGACGGTATCAATAATAATGATGAGAATAATACACGATCAGTTTACCTTCTTAAGTTTCACCTGCAGAAGCAAGGTGTGTAAGTGAGGCTTACATCAACCAGTTTTTCTCATCTACAGAACTGAGAACCTCACAAGTCAGGCAATCCACACATCTGCTTCCACGAACTCTTTACACATGTGACTGTCCGCAAATGTGGCATTTTGTCAACATCCACTGAAGTGAGTTTGCTGAAGTTTGCAGAGGTGCACCAATGACCATGATTATGTTCATACATTTAATGTTTGTTGGATCAAGAATAGTCTTAAATCATGCAATGGTTTATTTGTTAAGCATGGTTATTATTATCTGTAAAGTGAATGTTTGTCCAGTCAAAAATGGTCTTTCAATCAACACAAATGTGTATTTCTTTCTTTCTTTCTTTTTACATAAGAAAAAACAGACCAGCTACATATTTTCAGATGCTTGTATTTTCATGGAAAATCATCTGTCTCGCACACTGAACATACTGACCTGTTGGGAGACAGACAGGTGCAAGGGAGACAAACTGACAAGCGCAAGGGAAACACAAAGATATGCACAACAACACACATGACAGACCCCCACCACCCAATGCCACAGCCAGTCAGTGCTGACACCACGTCTTGCCAGACAACCACCTGAGGTGACCAGACATCACCATGCACACAGCAATCACCTCATCCTAGGCTGCAGCCACAATTTACACAGCTGTACTTTGTTACCAACATATTATGCTTGCCAGACTCACTCCAGCGTAGCAAGTATCACAGAAGATTTTTCTTGTTCGTGCTGCAAATCACATTGCCTCATGTGCACCAATGATTTGATCGTCTCTGAACATTCAATACAGGTTAATGTCAAAATTACAAACTGGCATCTCTTTTTCTCATTTAAACCAAAAGTATTCTAATTACACTGGTTACTTTGTGCAGGTCACATTGTTCAGAGAGAGAGAGAAAGAGAGAGAGAAGGAGAGACAGAGAGAGACATGGAAAAAGCTTGCTGACAGCAGGTGTGGATAATACAAGGCCACACCATTCCTAAGCATTCTGCTGTCATCAATATACTTGACTATCAATGTACCATTCTGTTTCACTCTAACTTCTTTCTGTTTTTTAAACTTCAAAACCAATCACCAGCATCACCTGAGATTCACTGAATATCTCTTCACAACATTTCTGTCCCTATACAAGTACATGTACCACATAACAGACAGATCATGTTATTTCCACACAAACTCAACAACCCAGACTGAACTGTGACCTCATTGTGACATGTCATCAGGTTGCCATCACTTTCATAACTCTTTTTTTTTTCTTCTTTTAACCTACATCAGAAACATACAGCCAGATCAGTTTTGTGAAGATTTTCCCGTTCCAAAAAGGGAACAACACAAACATTCATGAAAACATGCACTGGATACAAACAGATGATTTTCCACACTAATGTCAAAAGATCATTTTCAACACATGTCATCAGATCATTTTCTGCACATATGTCAACAGATCATTTTCCACATATATGTCAACAGATCAATTTCCACACGTATTTCCACAGATCATTTCTGACATATGTCAACAGATCATTTTCTGCACAATTATCAACAACAAATTGAACTCTGACCTGAACCTTGAAATATTTCCACCTCTGTGTCAACAATACACACCATAAATCCATGTATACTTCACACCAAAACTTTTAACTTACTGCATACTGCACATTTTGATTTATCTGACTGCGTAAAAAAACCCACCCCAACTCCTCTTTCCAACCTAAAGCCCACAATAAGCACTCAATGATGTATCTTAATTTGTTGTCGTGTAGCTAGAGAAGGCTATCATTGATGTATGTTAATTTGTTATCAGAACATACCCCCACCCCACTGTCACAAAATCCACATCCCACATCCCCAATCCCACTATCACCACATCTTGTTCAAACACGTCAGTCATATGGAGGGCACAAAAACTGAGGACGTCATAACATACCACACAAGCTCACTAACACACCCTCCCCAACACATCACTGAAATAAGACACTCATATCTGTACATATCCACATAGCATAAAGCACACTCCCATCAACTTCAAGTGTCAAATATACATAGCATATATGCTGAGCAAAAAAAGTACAAAAATCCTCATTTCATTATGACCTGTTTTCCTTTCTTTTATCAACAAAGTGTTAGTATCCGCAAAACAAGCAATGCCTTGGGGGGAAATCAAAAATGTCATTCAGCTCTGCAGCCAGAACCAGTCCGGCCTGTCATCCAAGGAGCTGGAGTCAAGGTCAGGGTCTAGGTCAAGCAGTCAGACAGTGAGGTCAGCCATGGGAGATTCCTGCACATGGCAGCCAATGATGTGACTGCTGTGTTCACCTTAGGGCAAGGGGAGGGTAGACAGACAGAATGCGAAGTGATGTTCACATTAATGGCATGTTGGGAAACAAGGGGCAAGTTTGGGGGAGAGACCGAGAGAGAGAGAAAAAAAAGGTCACCAAGAAAGAGAGAGAAGAGAGACAGGAAGCAGTGACAGGAAAAAGAGAGACAGTGTACAGACAGGAGTGAATGTCAACCACAACCCATGGACAGTGGACAGGACTGAATGTCAGCCATAACCCATGGACAGTGGACAGGACAGAATGTCAGCCACAACCCATGGACAGTGGACAGGACAGAATGTCACCCACAACCCATGGACAGTGGACAGGACAGAATGTCAGCCACAACCCATGGACAGTGGACAGGACAGAATGTCACCCACAACCCATGGACAGTGGACAGGACAGAATGTCAGCCACAACCCATGGACAGTGGACAGGACAGTAACAGACAGTGACACAATACATAGGACACCAACAGAAAAAAATGAACATTGTCACCAAAACAAACAACACAATAAGGACAGTGAAAGAAAAGATGAGAGAAGTCACAGGGTGAGAGCAGAAAGTGGGCCAGTTCAGGGAACAGGGACAGCAACTGAAAGAACTTGGTCAAGGGTCAGAAGGGCACAGGTCAGGAGGGCTCAGGTCAGGATGTCAGGTCACAGGTCAGGTCATAGGTTATGTCAGGAGGTTACAGGTCAGGAGGGCACAGGTCAGGTCATGGGACAGGAGGGCACAGGTCAGGAGGGCACAGGTCAGGTCATGGGACAGGAGGGCACAGGTCAGGAGGGCACAGAGAGAGTGGGAGGGGAGGAAAAGGTTTGGGGGAGGACCAGAGAGAGGGGTGAAGCTGGGGGCAGAATGTGGCAAGGCACAGGCTCAGCGGTGTCTCTAGGACGAGTCATCCAGCGCCGTGATGCAGTTCTTCAACAGCTGCACCTGGGCCTGAAACACAACACACACACTGTGACACTGGGCACACAGCTAACACACACACACACAGTGACACAGGGCACCGGTGACACACACTGTGACACAGGTGACACACACTGACACATGACATGATGCCGGTAACACACAGTGACAAAGGTGGCACACACAGTGACATCCGCTCTCCCACAGGCAGGCAGTTTTGTGATGTCATATTCTGTGTCTAGTACATGAGTGAGCCACATTCCTGGATTTTTCAAGATTTTAAAATAAGTTCAGGGAATGTGTCTTATACACAGGAGTCATAAGGACTTAAAATTAGGTGGTGTGATTTGGATAGTGTGCTAACAGACATGCCTAGACAAAGTTGGTGTTATTTGGACAGTATGCTAACAGATAGACATGACTAGACAATGCTATTATTATCTGGACAGTGTGCTAACAAACACACATGAAAAGACACTGTTGGTGTCACCAGACACTGCAGCGCACCTTAGCATGTCGTAGTTCCAGCTCAGCAAGGTCCACCAGTTGTTTCTTGAAGTACATAATCCGCCGTGTCTTGAATTCCACGATCTCTGTCAACAAAACCACACACCAAGCCATGTCTCAACCAACACAGCAGAGCAGAAGCTTCACCCTGTATCATCAGACTGGTAGACACTTCAACATCAATTGCACTTTCATCATTTTTTTTGGTTTGTTTTGTAACTACCCAAACCATTTTATTATCATGACTGATAACTGGCAAGAAACTTCTGGAAGTTAATTCACAGTTCTCATGGTGACTACACACACACAAACACAAACATACTAGTGCAGAAATACACAAACATTCATGTATTCACACACACATGCACACACACACACACACACACCAAACCAATCTCTCAACAGAAAAGCAGTCAAGCGGCTTTCATTTGAACAATTCTATTTAAACTAATCATCATGATGCCTGTTCTTTAAAATATACACACACAAAAAGTTAACACCACGCATACACACACACACACACAGAAAGACACACACACATGACATACCTTTCTTGGCAACATCTGAAATCTTCTCGAACTTATTGCAGCATTGCTCTTGGTGTTTCTCAGCCTGAAACAAGAGATAACAGTAAATTAGCCCTTTATTGTCTTGCAGAAACACACACACACACACACATCAATTTACTGTTCAGATTTTAAGTAAACTCAGTAATCCAGCATCTTTCCAAATCTGTTAGTTTAAATCACTACAGCTTAAAATAAAACTGCTAAGACACATGCCTCCTCCAATTTACCTTGATCCCCCCCCCCCATACCCCCCCAACTGGAATTGTAGGCTGTGTATGTGTGCGTGTGTGTATGTGAATATCTCTCTCTATATATAAAAAAAGCTAGATATCTTTTATGTCAATAAAAACTAAAACAGCTCTGAAAAGTGAGACAGAAAGGAGTAATCTTCAGAACTTTGCTGACTGAAGTCAGATTTTGCAATCACAAAAAGATGTTATTAATTTGCTACATTCTGGCAGCAACATTTGTGACCCTCCCCCCTCTCACTATGATGCACACACACACACACACACACACACACACGCAGACACACACACACACACATCCATGTGAACACACAAACACACACACAAACATTGACACAAACATATGAACACACACACACACACACACACACACACACACAGACACACACATACATCCATGTGAACACACGCAAACACACACACATACAGACATCCATGTGAACACACACACACACACACACACACACACACACACACACACACACCTGTGTGAGCACAAACAGACACACATCCATGTGAACACACAGAGAGACACACCCATCCATATGTGCACACGCACACACATCCATGTAAGCTCACACACACACACACACACACGCACACACACACAGAGACCTGATGCACTTCTTTGTTCTTGGTCCTGGCTTTGTCCAGAGCTTTGTTGGCTGCCTCATAGTCAGCCAGGGACCGTGTGCGTCGATACAACACGTCCTTCACCGCCGATGTGTCCCGCACATAATAGCGCAGTGTGTCACTTAGTTTCAGGTCCTCGTCCGACGCTACACGCCCCTCCAGTTTCTGAACAAACACAGGTGGGGCACAGGGTCAAGACAGATCGTTAGGCCAGTTCTAAAAGACTAAACAAAATATTCAAATACGTTAATGCATGAAAATAACAGGAAACTGGTTTCTTTGTTGCTGGGGGTTGCTGTCTTGTCTTACATGTCATTGGCATTAACCCAATGCAGTTATGGATTACTCACAACCACACCCGCCTTGTTGCGTCACAGCGCCAGTGCTGACAGTCCACAAGGAGCTATCAGTACCACTTTATCAGGGTGCCAGAGGGCCAATCCTCAGAGAAGACACAGAGAGAGTGCCTCTGCTGGAGTGGACACCAGTGACAGTCCACAAGGAACTATCAGTATCATTTTATCAGGGTGCCAGAAGGCCTCTCATCAGAGGAGACACAGCCAGAGAGCCTCCCTTGCAGTGGACAACAGTGACAGTCCACAAGGAGCTATCAGTATCATTCTACTGGGGTGCCAGAAGGCCACTCATCAGAGGAGACACAACCAGAGTGCCTCCCTAGGAGTGGAGACCAGTGACAATGCACGAGGAACTCTCACTGTATCAGTACCAATTTATCGGGGCGCCAGGAGGCCACTCATAGAGGAGACAAAGCCAGACAGAGTGCCTCCCCAGGAGTGGAGACCAGTGACAATCCACAAGGAGCTGTCACTGTATCGGTACTAATTTATCAGGGCGCCAGGAGGCCACTCATCAGAGGAGACAGCAAGACAAGAGTGCCTCCCCTGGAGTGGACACCAGTGACAGTCCCAGAGTGCTGACGACTGACTCACACAAACACATACACACACCACTGGCATGGAAACAGGACAACTGGAAAGGGTAGGACAATTTGTCTTTAAGATTAAAAAAAAGAAAAAAAAAAAAGAAAAAAGATGGATGAGGTAGAAGATGCTGCTGCCACGAGAGTCATTTCAGCTGGGGCCTTAGTGATGCCCTGCACTCTACACTTCCTTTCACAGTACGTCCCAGTGTCAGCCAGGCTGAAGAGAATCAAACACCTGTTAAGTTGGCCTGGAAACTGGAGAGCAACTCTTCAACTCATTCCGCCGAAAGCCTGGGCTATGTTCAAGCGCTGCTGCACACAATTTTTATCCCGACAACTGTTTTCAGAATTACTTTTGTACACATTTGCATGTGGTGTTATACATACATCTATTATATCCTGACGATTATATTTAGAATTATTTTGTACATATTTACATGTGGCATTATATATATATATATACATCTGTTACAATCTGTCATTTTTTGGTTTGTTTTTAAAAAGTGAGGGAATCCCTGCTGTAGTGATGACACCTGACAGGTGGGCAAGGTAGCACAGACTGTAATCCAAGCAGTGCTGAAAGGATTAAGGCCTCTGGGCAGTGGATGACTCTCCACTGTGTGCTTTCATGCTTGCTGTCGGGCAGAGACAGTCTGACAGAATGAGGAAGTGGTGACAGACAGAAAGAGGACGGTGTGACAGACAGGCAGAGCTCTCCAACCTTACCCTGGCTTTCTCCAAGGCTTCTGCCACTCTGGTGAAGGTTCTGAAAACACACAGGAACATACACATCATCACACGGGTAACACACATCAATACACAGGTACACAGGTAACACATACACACAGGTAACACACAGGTAACACACAGGTAACAAACACATCAACACAAGGTAACACACATCAACACATGGTAACACACATCAACATACAGGTAACACACATCAACACAAAGGTACATCAACATGAAGATAACACACATCAACAAACAGGTATTACATAATGAACACATAGGTAATATACACGTCAACACACAGAGCAGATAACAGTAAACAAACATATCAACACAGGTAAAATGCAACAACATACAGGTAACATACATATACACAGGTAACACATCAAGTAACATACATCAACACACAGATAATACACACATCAGCACAGGTAACACACACATCAACAAACAGGTAACACACACACATCAACACACAGGTAACATCAACACACAGGTAATACACACATCAGCACAGGTAACACACACATCAACACACAGGTAACACACACATCAACACACAGGTAACATACATCAACACACAGGTAACACACACATAAACACACAGGTCACACACATCAACACACAGAACTTCCCACTAACAGACACATCCAGCCCACACAGACACATGTCAAGTATATAGAACTTGCCACTAACATACACAGACACATGTCTAGTATATAGAACTTCCCACTAACACACACATCCATCACACAGATATGTCAAGTATCTGGAACTTCCCACGAACATACACATCCTTCCCCAAACCCACATTTTATCAAAACAATTCTATCACACATATACATGTCTACATAATTATAAGCCTGCTCCAACACATACATACATCAACACCCATACCCTACCCCATACACCCTTCTCAATCCACATGTAAACATGTCTATCACCCTCCCCTGTCTTACAGACACTGAGAAGCACACACACTGCAGTAAAAACACTGTCTGACCTGTTGAGCTGTGTGTTCTCAATGGTGGCCAACACCACCAGTCCTGTGGAGATCTGGATGTAGGAGTCCGCCATGTCTGCACACACCAACATCACACTCCATGACTTCTTCACAAAACCAACTCCTGTAAATTCTTTCGATAGGCACCATAGCCAAGTGGCTTAAAAGTGTTACACTCTGTGGCTTCTTCACAAACCAACACCTTGTAAATTTTTTCAACGAGCACAATAGCTGAGTGGTTAAAGTGTTCGACTTTCAATCTGAGGGTCCCAGGATTGAATCTTGGTAATGGCGCCTAGTGGGTAAAGGGTGGAGATTTTTCTCATCTCCCAGGTCAACATAAGTGCAAACCTGCTAGTACCTGAACCCCCACTGTGTGTACATATACGCAAAAGATGAAATACGTACATTAAAGATCTTGTAATCCATATCAGTGTTCGGTGGGTTATGGAAACAAGCACATACCTAGCATGTATGCCCCCGAGGATGACTGCCTACATGGTGGGATAAACAGGCAAAATGGTCATACACATAAAATGTTACATGTCTGCATGAGTATGAGAGCTTGGTCTTGACTGAGGATGGGCGCTCTACAAGTATGCATATCAACGTTGACCAGAAGCACAGAAGAAAACAAGGCGTCACTGATCATCATCAACCAGCTGTCTGCACAGGGCCAGACCCAGGGTGAAATCTCATCACACACAACACACACCAACACTGATCACGTCAAATTACATCACATCTGACCCACAAAAACAAATGGCATATACACTGAGGTCTATTTTAAGGGACAGAAGAAAGTTTGCATTCCCCAGTAATTGTGCAAAGAACCTCAGTGTCACCACAGTTCACACAGACAGTGACTGTAAATGGTTTGAGCAATAAAGCATGAACCACTGTCAAGATTGTTAAGGATGTGTTGTTTATGCTGCTGTTACTGTCTGCACCTGTATGTGATGCATGTTGTGTGCAATGGATGTACTTGTAGCCAGCATCATCAGTCCTGTGTGTAGTTATTGTCAATGACAATAACCATCCGTCAACTATGTGCTGTGGGTTTCAGCGGTCAGTACACACAAATTTTGTCATCCAATCAGAAAACACAGCACTGATTATTTGAAAGGGGCCAATCAGCAATGAGGTAACAACTTGTCTGCCATCAGGGACACAGAGCTTTTCATTGTCAGTCCACTGGCCATATCTAGCAATCGTTGATGCATATCAATAAATGGGAGGCTTCATTTGTTTTATATAGGCCAATCATTGAAAGACATACTTGCTTGTTATTCAAAACTATCAAACATTACAATTGGTTGTGTAAAAAAAAAAAATCATCAACCAGAAATGATTGACAGAGAAATAGAAGAGAGCTTGTCAGGATGCAGGAGTTCATGTGAACCAATCCTCACAATGTTCACACTGATCTTCACACACTCCACTCCTAGGTGTGTGTACAAGTTACTGTGGCTTTTCTTGCTGAATAATAATGTGTCTAAATAACAATGTGTTTAAATAACAGTGCATATTCCATGTTAAATAAAAATGCATCTTCTCTTTCAACAAGAACACTGATAAAACAGTGCTGACTGTGTATACTGGAACCCAACTGACAGTACAGTACAGTGAGACAAAAACAACAAACTGAGGCGTCAAGTAAGTCATGTCAACATTTCTATCGGCGGAGAGAACTTCACATGTGGTGGAGTACACTGCTGACAATACCAACACAAAGTACCCAACTTTTCTATCGGTGAAGAGAACTTCACATGTGGTGGAGTACGCTGCTGACAATACCAACACAAAGTACCCAACTTTTCTATCGGTGAAGAGAACTTCACATGTGGTGGAGTACACTGCTGACAATACCAACACAAAGTACCCAAATTTCTATCCATGAAGAGAACTTCACATGTGGTGGAGTACGCTGCTGACAATACAACACAAAGTACCCAACTTTTCTATCGGTGAAGAGAACTTCACATGTGGTGGAGTACACTGCTGACAATACCAACACAAAGTACCCAAATTTCTATCCAGGAAGAGAACTTCACATGTGGTGGAGTACGCTGCTGACAATACCAACACAAAGTACCCAAATTTCTATCCATGAAGAGAACTTCACATGTGGTGGAGTACATTGCTGACAATACAATACAAAGTACCCAACTTTCTATTGGTAAAGAGAACTTCACATGTGGTGTACACTGCTGACAATACAACACAAAGTACCCAACTTTCTACTGGTGAAGAGAACTTCACATGTGGTGGTGTACACTGCTGACAATACAACACAAAGTACCCAACTTTCTATTGGTAAAGAGAACTTCACATGTGGTGTACACTGCTGACAATACAACACAAAGTACCCAACTTTCTATTGGTGAAGAGAAACTACCCAACTTTCTAATGGTGAAGAGAGCTTCACATGTGGTGGTGTTCACTGCTGACAGTACCAACACTAACTGCCCAGTCAAGCATGCAGAGCCTCACTTTTATGGATGCGGGTCATCTTGTCGGACCTGGCGGTGGCGTCCTTCAGCTTGCTGTGGTAGGCCACCAGGAAGTGCTTCTCCTGCTCAAAGAAGTCGTCCACATCCTGCAACACACCTTTCTCTGTCAGGGGGAGGCACTGCCTTTAGACAAAACAATTATGTTACTCAGCATCTGCCACGTAAATGCCTGACAGCAGCATAACCCTAAATGCTTAGGCCTTGAGTGCTTGCATATATTTGTGTTCATATTCATGTGGATTTCTCCTGCATTTAGCAAGAGGACAATAAGTCATTACATTGGTTGCATAGGGTTCTTTTTCAGTTCAACAAGTGTATGCTGCACACGGGACCCTCTGTTTATCATCTCATCTGAATGAGACACTCAGTTTGACTGACACATATATATATATAATGATTACAAGGAAAACAAAAACAAAAAAGGAGAAAAATCAGCACATGCATGCATTTACGTGATTATACTCACACACAGCTCCTACAATTCACACAGACTCACTCTCTTAAACACACACACACTCACGTGCGCGCACACACACATGCACACAAACACACATACACACAAGAGAGGGAGACATACACAGGGAGTGGGCAGCTGACCTTTTGCCCAGACAGCAGCTGTTCATCCACTGTCTTGCTCAGACGGTTGAAGAATCCTCCCAGCTTTTCCTTCTTGTTCTTCCCCCGTATGCTTAGCTGTTCCACAATACACCAGTCATCATCAACACACATTGTCATGGTGGATGTTTTGTTGTTGTTGTTTTTTAAGAAATGTCAATGCAAACCATCTTCTCTCTGCTTCTCTTGTATGACCAAAACAGCCCTTGTCCAAACATTGCAGGAGTGTGTGTGTGTGTGTGTGTGTGTGCGCGCGTGCACGCGCATGCGCGTGTGCATGTGTGTGTGTGTGTGTGTGTGTGTGTATCCATGTGTGTGTGTATGTTTATGTGTGTGTGTGTAGGGGGGGGCTGGGGGGGGGGGGGGGGACAGGGAACAGTCAGTGACTTATTATGAATGTTATGATCACCACACACGACTTACACCTCCTTCATACTACAGGAATACCTAGTTATTATCACTGTTATGGTGACCACATAGAACACACTTACATCCCCTCCATACTGCAGGAAGACCTAGTTATTATCACTGTTAAGAAGACCACATAGAACACATTTACATCCCCTCCATACTGCAGGAAGACCTAGTTATTATCACTGTTATCATGACCACATAGAACACACTTACATCCCCTCCATACTGCAGGAAGACCTAGTTATTATCACTGTTATCATGACCACATAGAACACACTTACATCCCCTCCATACTGCAGGAAGACCTAGTTATTATCACTGTTATCATGACCACATAGAACACACTTACATCCGCTCCATACTTCACGAAGACCTAGTTATTATCACTGTTCTGATGACCACATAGAACACACTTACATCCCCTTCATACTACAGGAAGACCTAGTTATTACCACAGACAGCACATGACTTACATCCCCTTCATACTGCAGGAAGACCTCAAAGTTGACGTCCTGTCTCAGAACTGGGTGTGCTGCCAAACGCTGCAGGAATCCTTCATGCATGGCCACCGTCTTCTTGAAGGTCGCCAGGTACTCTCTGTCACACACCAACACATGATAATAATAATAGATAGTACTTACATGACACAAACTCCCCAAGTAATGGGCTCTAAGCACCGTACATGAAACAACACATATACGATTGTGCATAATAACATACCTCTGCACATGAAAAAACAACACATATGTGTATCTATACACCAAGAAATTACTACAATGAATGAAAAATATCACACACACACACACACACACACACGAAACAAAAATACCCTACACATGCACACATGTGCGCACACACGCTCACACACACACACACCCGCACACACACAAACATCCACCTACAGACACACACACACACACTACAACCAAACAAGTGGTTTATGTGGGCAACGTGGGGTGGGTAGAAGGACACATGCTTCATACACATTTATATCACAACAAGGTGCCCAGGTACCTTCTGGGACACACCAACACATGCTTCATACACATTTATATCATCACAACAAGGTGGCCAGGTACTCTCTGTCACACACCAACACACCCTTTATACACGTTTATATCATCACAACATTTAAACACTTATAAAAAAAAAAATCTTTAATACTACCTTAAAGGCCAGTCATATAACCAGATGAAAGCCACAGTATTTTGATTGTCGGTAACATGACTTATTGTCTATTTTACATATAACTGCTATTTCAATGAGGAGGATCTTTTCACTGATTTCAGGATCGGCTTTTTCTAATAGTCAGTTACTGTTCATTTTAATTTCAGGTGGAACATTTCCCTGCCTATGTTGGATGAGAACATGTACACTGAATGCCCGTAAGTGCAGGGTCTCCTCTCAGGTGTGACCTCAAGTTTCCTGTGGACTGCCGGCACTGGGACTGTGAGGGACTGAGCCGAGCTGTGGCTGTGTGTGGGCAGTACAAAAAGGAAACAAATTTCCCACAATGCCACAGCCTGGAAGCAACACTGTACTGTACATTTACTTTTTTGGACATCTTTACATGAACTGGATGACAGACACATTGTTATCTCTTTTCTGATTGGCTCTTTTCAAATGGCCACTGTATGGTGTTTTCTAAATGGATTACGACATGAGTGTAGACAGACTGCTTACACTCAACATGGCTGAACACAGATAAAAACATCTTGTCTTTCACTGCCATAGGCAACTTTAGTTGACTAGACAGTGCACCACATTAGGCAACTTTTGTCGACATCGAGGGGTCATGCTGATAAGACCATTTTTCACATTGTAACAAAGTTCAACAGCTGCAGCCAGTTTCCCCGCCAAAGAACAATGACTAACCTTTGGTCCCTGACCACGTTTGAAATGAACAAGTCCATTGTGTTGATTTGACATGAAGCGAAGCCTGTGACTGAGAGCATCATTTCTAAAATATTTGGTACTGGGGAGCATTTTTCACACAGAAACTTGGTGTTTAGTAAGTTAAAGTTCAACACAAAGACAGAGCACCAACACTCACGCTTCCAATTCCTGTTTCATTTTCATGAACTCATCCTTGGTCATAGTGGCCTCCCCTTCCCCCAGTCGCTGCAGCTTTTCCCGTGAAGCGTCAAAGTCTGGTCGTGGTGGTGCAGGGGGTATCTGCACATGGTTCAGTGTAACGCATTTCATCAACAACTTTGTCAGCAGCAAGGACTTTCACTGATGTCTATTGTGATAATTATAACACCAACTGCATCGATGATTTAAAAAAAAAAGAAAAAAAAAGGCCAATAATGAATCTCCACCCTCCCACTCATGCCTTGTGCATTCTATCTGCCTCTGCAAAATGCCTTCAACATGTACAACTATGCTGTCTGCATAAAAACCTTTTACCAGAATGACTGAATAAACTGGAACTGTTTCTCTTCAGCACATACAACTATGCTATTAGCATAAAGGAAATTTTCTATCTAAAATTACATTTAAATAATGGGGAGGTTACCTACTTCCGGGAGGTTATCGGCCGTAGCTACTTTCGTTTTCTCCGCATAGGCGGATAGTAGTTCGCACAGGACAGGAATGTCAGACCCCTGCCGGAGTCTGCACTAGTGGGTCACGGTTAAGTATGTGTAATTAAAAAACCTTTTAACACAATAACAGGACAAAAACGGAACTGTTTGACATGTGTATATGAACACATACAATCACTGTTGATTCTGAATGAATGACAAGCATACAGAACAAAGACAAATGGTCTTTCATACACTTTTCACCACCACACAGCATAATGATCCACATAACCTTAGATACCAATACCAACGAATGAAAAAGGCCTAATAGTAATACACACCACAATTCCAGCGTAGTCTTCATTCTCCACAAAGCGATCATGCAGCCAGACAAACTCTTCATGTTGTCGCACCACTGACATCTCATGCCTGTGGAACTGCGGCAGCGTCGTCTGCAAAGTACACACTGACAACTCTCATTCTGAAACTGCTTAACAGTATGCTGAGACTCTAAATACTTTAATTCAGGGACCCACATTCCAGAACTGGGTTTGGACTGGGTTGTAGTGGGAGAGGGGTGAGGGAGGGGGTGGAGGGTTATCCAAATATATCCATTTCTGTTGATAACCCTGATGGGAAATCCACATGATTTCTTTTTAAAACCATGGTTTCATTAATTTTAATGTCTATTAAAATGTTCAAACCTAATTAAATCACAATAATTACTACACCTTAATGTACTACATCCATAAACCCAGTTACACAGGGACTTGATAAATCAAAATTTTATAAACCAAATGTAAATCAAATGCATAAAAAACACATAAAAAGACATACAACCACAATTGCTTGTGTGGTGACACATGCAGCAAATGATATGCATGTGGATATGTATCACACACAAGCAACACAAACACATGCACCCAGAGGGCAGAAAATGTATACATTAAATATCAAAAATAAAAATATAATTTTTGTTCACTGGAGTCCAGTCAAACAGTAAAATAACACAGCACAAACAGCATTTTAATCAGATGGACTAGAACAATAACTCTTATTAGTCTTAACTAAGTTTTCTATCAGTGTGTATCATTAACAGTCCGGTGCTTCTTTCTGAATTCTTCCTGTTATTTCTGTTCTGCAGTTCCAATGTTCACTTCCATCTGTGTGTGTGTGTGTGTGTGTGTGTGTGTGTGTGTGTGTGTGTGTGTGTGTGTGTGTGTAGTGTAGCACTATTTTTACCCTGCCTTACCAGCACCCATATTTCATAATCTATGGAGGGGTGGGATACAGGACCACAGACAGACAGAGACAAGCATCCTCATCACACGGACACCATACACTCCACAGTCTGGTCTTGCCCCATTACCTTGGTGTGCACAGTGAATTTGACCTTGTCCCGTTCACTGAGGGAATCGCTGATGTCCACCAGCAAGGATGTGTCCGTCAGGTCGACAATGTCAGAGCGATCCTGAGGAACAGGACTTGGTGACCATCACTACAGCACCAACATGCACTACCACAGGCTACACCTCCAACCTGCGTCATCACAACTAGCACAAGCTACACCTCCTACCTGTGTTGTCATAACTAGCACACACTGCACTTCCTACCTGTGTCGTCACAAACAAGCTCAGCTTGCACCCTGGTATCTCAACCTCTGCATCGTAGATTTTAACTTCATGAACTTCATCCGTGTCATTGTCATTCAAATCGATGACAAACTCTGCGTCTTGACACCATGAAATCTAAACAATGTAAGTGCATACAGTTTTAACAGCTAAATAATGAAGTACCCAGTCTTAACAATAGTTACAGAAACAAAGTAAACTATTTGATTATGTTTGACATTATTATTTCTTCATTATAACAAAGATGATTGATAAACTAAGTTTATGTGAATAACTTTTGAAACTGGCTTACTAATTAACTAACATGTACAATAAACCTCACTCTGACATAGCAACAAATGTATTCTGAATTTAATAATAATAAAGAAGCAGAGTCAAATTGCTCTTTAACACTGTCACAAAGCATCAACTAACTTAGCAAGAACTAATGCTTTTTTTTCATGAATACACAAAACATAAACACATAAATATAATTGCTTTTATTTCTAACCATATCATGTTGCTTACAGACCAGCCTACCACAAAGAGGCCATCTCAGAGCTGATGCTTTTAGTTAAGTGGTATTCTATTCTCAAATTCAGTAATGTTTAACAGCTGTAAATCTGGGCTGT
>NC_134879.1:38372960-38380460 GCF_041734735.1 Babylonia areolata
AATAGATGATTGAGATTTTCGGGGTTTTCCTCCCATTCTTTTATTTCTTTCAGGTCTTGTAGTCGGCATACTAGCTGGATCACGGTGTCTTCTGCTTGCTCCATCCATGATCTTCCTCGTCCTAGACGGTTCCTTGACTGCGTCATGCAGTGGGTGTTGACTGAGGGTTTTCTAATGCCTTGAAGTAGGTCTTAACCTGTTCTAACTTGTTTCTGGCCTGCACTGAACTGGAAGGTCAAGCAGGTATCACATGGTTTCCGTGGGTGTGTCTTTTGTTGTTCCAAGGATCAGCCTCATAGCTCCATTCTGAACTCTTTCTAATTTAGGCTGCTTTGAGACCACGGTGTTGTTAGCCCAAGTCCGTAGTCGATCACACTGAGAACGAATGATTGATATAACAGGAAGATGTGGCGTTGTTTGATGCCTCAGTTTGGCCGCCATTGCCTTTTAGACTGAAAGACCCTTTTTGCATTTGAGAACAGTATTTCCCGTATGTTTTCTGAGGGTCGATCACGGCATCCCGGCTGTCGAACTTTATTCATAGGTACTAAGTAGCGTAAGCATTCGGTTTTCTCGATCTGAATTCCATCGAATGACACAGGTGGTGGTAATTTGCTCGCGGTTTTATTGTTTAGGTTGCACAGCAACGTTTGGGCTTTCGCTGGATTGATTGAAGATCCTGTGTCTTTGCACCATTGAGCGATATTGCCAGTACAGTTGTTTCTGGACGGCTGTACTGAGTTCTTTCTTGAGCATTTTTCGAAGTTTTGAAGACATGCCCATCATCCGCAAGAGTAAGCACCCGAGCTATTCCATTGTCGTTTAAGTCTGCAAGGCCTTTCGTGTAGACGTTGTAGAAAGCGCAGACCCTTGTGGCAGTCCCATAGAAAGTTTAGGTGTAAACCACTTGTTTGGTTGAAGCTTGAATTTTTCAAGTTGTTTCCTTTTTTATTTGTCAAATCTTTCTGCTGTGAGTAATAATTATCTGATTTCAACAAGAGTCCCATTCATTTTATCATGTATTGAGATTTGTCCTACTTGCGAAAGTCTGTGTATGATAATTTTATGGAAAGTTATTTTTTGCAGTGATGAAAATTGTCCTTGAAGAACTATGTTATTTATAAAAGATCGTTCACTTTATTATGAACGGTTTCTAGTCAGTGAAATAGCAAGTTCATCTAAATAAAAGACTTTCCTATTTATATATGATTAATCCGGCTTTTGCAGTGTCGACCACTTCTTGAAGCTCATAAGAATTGATAGATTATAGGTTAGCGTGTGTGCTTTGAATTTCCGTACAGCGACGTTCATTAGATTAATATAGGTGTTTGATAAGTTATGATAACTTTTTTTAGACTGCGCTATTGTGAATGGGCAATTTTCTGGCCTCTCATATGCAGCAGAAAAGTCGGGGTTTTTCGACAGTGGAAAATGCCGTGAAGGTTGAATTATCTCCCTTCGACCACTTAATGCATTCCATTGAGCTGTGGGGGACCCAAGTTGCAAGCGTTAAAGTGCTTTGAATTTCGGTTCAGCCACGCCGACCTTGCTTGGCAGGCAGCGGGCAAGAATGCCTACTGAAACATCTCAGTCCTGAGGCGTGTATTGATATTTTTCTGTTTGTTTGTTGCTGTTGTTTGAAGAAATAGTTATGGGGTTGCGCTCACAAGGCCCCATGCAGATGATGTAGTATTATTTTTGTTATTTTAGGACATGTAGCCGCCAGTCCAATGGGAATCAGAACATCTTAATTATGATTTTTAACCTCATGTGCTTTTATAATTTCCTGTGGAAGAGCTTCACAGAATTCCATGATTTTTTCTTTGGAAATTCCACAGGTTACTCACTCAGTTGTGAGTTACTTTGAACTACAAGTTCAAATGAAATGCTACATTCTGTGATATCATGTAGTATAAACAAGCACAGAATTATCATGTAATATGTTTTGATGATAAACCTGTTTTGTGTTTGGTAAAAAAAACATTTTGATTGTTAACTGTTGTTGTTTTTTCCATTGATATTAATACACCATGATCATGTGTACATGGTAGATGTTCAAGTTATGTTTTTCTGCTGTTATTTTGCCATGATCATGTTGACATGGTGTAAATTTTTTGTTCAGTCATCATTACTTTGCCATGATCATGCAGACATGGTATAAGCTCTGCAATCATTATTAATTCGCCATGATCATGTGGACATGGTAGATGCTGTTTAAAAAAAAAAAAAAATTCTGATAGTATTTTCCAATGATCATGATTCATGTTAACATAGTAGTAACTATATGGTGGAGTGATGGCCTAGAGGTAACGCGTCCGCCTAGGAAGCGAGAGAATCTGAGTGCGCTGGTTCGAATCATGGCTAAGCCGCCGATATTTTCTCCCCCTCCACTAGAGCTTGAGTGGTGGTCTGGACGCTAGTCATTCGGATGAGACGATAAACCGAGGTCCCTTATGCAGCATGCACTTAGCGAACGTAAAAGAACCCACGGCAACAAAAGGGTTGTTCTTGGCAAAATTCTGTAGAAAAATCCACTTCGATAGGAAAAACAAATAAAACTGCATACAGGGAAAAAAAACTAGTACAAAAAATGGGTGGCACTTTAGTGTAGCGACGTGCTCTCCCTGGGGAGAGAAGCCCGAATTTCACTCAGAGAAATCTGTTGTGATAAAAAAGAAATACAAATACAAATACTCTTTCGTTTCATTGTCATTAATTTTGCTTGCTTTGTTTCTTTCTTTTGTTATTCAAGTTTTTGTTTGGCATTGAATAATGATGAAAAATTAAATGGAAAGTTCCACGCGTTTTACGAGGAGTCTGCGAGGCTCTCTCTCTACATAGAAGCATTCCACAAAAGAACTTCCCACCTCGTCCTCATGCACTATGGTAATTTGTAAACCGTGAAACGAACGAAACAGGACTAATGCTATCACTGAAAAGCAGAGGAGACTGAGCAGTTAGCAAACGTAAGTCCACCAACTCAGTTAGAATGACGCTTTGAATAATTTCGTAGTCATTAATTTTTTAACTAAGCTGAATTTACTTTAGTTACGGAAGGACTGTTCACCCACGGAGATATTAAATTTATTTAAAACAAAGACAGAAACAAACAACAAAACCACTTCAAAAACTATACGAAGGGCAGACGATTCTTACATGCTTATCCAGTTTGTGCTTATTTGAGTTATCTCTCTTTTAATATGATATTCTCTTTTATCTGGGTCTTTGAATCTCTCATTCTATGTCTCTCCCCCCCCCTCTCTCCCCCCCCTCTCTCTCTCCCTCTGCGTGACGGGGCCTGTTAGTGACTGAATTAGCTGTGAGGCACATAGCATGGACCAAATAAAACAAACTCAGTGAAAACACAAGTTGTGGCAGTGTGCTCACCGGGTGGGGGTGCCAGGGAGAGGGTGTGTGTGGGTGTGGGGGAAGGATGGGGTAAGGTAGATTGTTCCGGGATGGTAAGTAAGATATGCACACAGACACAGACACACAGACCAAGACAGACAGACTGACAGACACACACACACACACACACACACAGACCAACTGAGACAGACAGACAGACAGACACGCACACACACTGACGCACACACGGACACACACACACACACACACACACACACACACACACACACACACACACACACACCGTGACACACACACAACACACACAGACCAACTGAGACAGACAGACAGACACGCACACACAATGACGCACACACGGACACACACACACACACACACACACACACACACACACACACACACACACACACACACACACACACACACACACCTCTTCGAAAGATCACCACAGTGTTTAAATCGCTCACAAATTGTCCCCGTGTCTCTGTATGTCTCTTTTCCCTCTGTCTCTCCCTCTCAGTGTCTGTCTGTCTGTCTGTATGTGACTATATTTCTGTCTCTGACTTTGTATCTGTTACTCTCTCTCTTTCTCTTGATGCACACTCGCACTGAAAGACAAAGAGAAAGTAAGAGCAGCGAGAGAGAGAGAGAGAGAGAGAGAGAGAGAGAGAGAGGGAGAGAGAGAGAGAGAGATCCACAGAGAGAGCTTGCAAATGGTCCAGAATCATTGTATGTGTCCGTTCCTGAACAAAGAAACCGATGTTTTTAAAGAAAACATGTCTATGAAAAAAAGGATTTAAAAAAAAAAAAAAAAAAAAAGGAACCCCATTACAGCCCCCAAACCACACACAGACCCGAATAGCCAGGAACAGATGGCGCGCACCGCATTCCAAGGGACGTAAACGATGTTAAAACTGCTGCCTGTTTGCGTCACAATAATAGGAAGGGGAAGGGAGAAGAGAAGTGGGGGTGAGGGGTGGGGTCATGTGGAGATGTCGGGGGAGGTGGGGGTGATACAAAGGACTGAAGACGGAGGACGGGGGAGGGACAGGAGAGGGTGGCGGAAAGGGGAGGGGGACTGGGTGAAGAGGAGAGGATGCGTTGTGTTGCGGGGGGGGGGGGGGGGGGGGGGGGAATTGGACAAGGGAGAGAACACTGATGTTTTTCTGGAATCAATTACTGATCCTGATACTTCGTCGGGTCAAAGCCGTCAGTCCCCCCCCCCCCCCCCCTCTCTCTCTCTCTCTCATCTAACTGCAGATCTGCGCTTGAGAGTGTGGGTGTGTGTATGTCGGTGTATCTGTGTGTATTTAAATACAGGTGTATTTCAGTTGTGGCTGTGTGAAGCCACGGTGTATAATATATATATATATATATATTCTGTCATACTCATGATCATAGGAAAAGTTATTGTACACGTTAATTCCACAGACATAATACGTATACTGTTTTCACAAACCTTCTTTTGTTTCCTAGGGTCCGTGTACAGGTAACCCTTGTTGATGACAAGGTATCAGAGCGTGCGGACTGATCCATATCCGCTTCCCGGCGGGCCAAATCTGTTTTGAAAAAACAACAACAAAGAGCAGAGGCCTGAACTTTGCATCAACCTAACGCACTGGTCAGGCCTGGAGTGGTGCACGGAACATGGTAGAATCACTGGAAAACTGATTTAGACTTTAAGTTCGAAAAGAGCGGACTAGATTGTGAAAATGTGAAGACCAACTGGGCATTGATGTGACGACGGCAGACTCGCCGCTCAGTGTGACAAGAGCTTTAGCAGCCCAGTGGAGCACGCCTGTACTGTGTCAGTGTCAGTGTCAGGGGTCAGCTGTCGGAGTGAGTGAGAGGGTGCCCAGTGGGGGAGGTCAGGTCTGTTCTGGGAAATGGCCCGCCACACGCACACATCTGTCTTGGTTGGGCCTGCCTGGGGTCCACTCACGCCATTACACACGCACACACTGATAGCACTGACGTACACGCGTGCACACACGTACGCACACACACACACACACACGCGCGTGCGCAGACACACACAATATCTATCTGTTTTGAGTGTTCCTCACTATCTGCCATGCCTGTTTCTCACTATGTACCATGTCTGTTTCTCACTATCTGCCATGCCTGTTTCTCACTATGTACCATGTCTGTTTCTCACTATGTACCATGTCTGTTTCTCACTATCTGCCATGCCTGTTTCTCACTGTTCCTCACTGTCTGCCATGCTTGTTCCTCACTGTTTCTCACTGTCTGTCATGTCTGTTTCTCACTGTCTGCCATATCTGTTTCTCACTGTTTCTCACTGTCTGCCATGTCTGTTTCTCACTGTCTGTCATGTCTGTTTCTCACTGTCTGCCATGTCTGTTTCTCACTGTCTGCCATGTCTGTTTCTCACTGTCTGCCATGCCTGTTCCTCACTGTCTGCCATGTCTGTTTCTCACTGTCTGCCATGTCTGTTTCTCACTGTCTGTCATGTCTGTTTCTCACTGTCTGCCATGTCTGTTCCTCACTGTCTGCCGTATCTTTTTCTCACTGTTTCTCACTGTCTGTCATGTCTGTTTCTCACTGTCTGTCATATCTGTTTCTCACTGTCTGCCATGTCTGTTTCTCACTGTCTGCCATATCTGTTTCTCACTGTTTCTCATTGTCTGTCATGTCTGTTTCTCACTGTCATATCTGTTTCTCACTGTCTGCCATGTCTGTTTCTCACTGTCTGCCATGTCTGTTTCTCACTGTCTGCCATGTCTGTTTCTCCCGCAGACAGACAGCTACAGAGGCCATCTATTCTTCACCTTCACACTGTGACCGACGAGCTCACCAAGATGGCGGAACATCACGTGACTGGTGTCGTCTGGTGCCTGAGAAACTGTCCGACCCCATCTGTGACCGTCTGCCTCGGCAGTGCCAGGTGAGAACGAAGTGGCGCGCAAAACACACACACACACACACACACACACACACACACACACCACTCGACACCTGTTGACTAATTCACCACCGTGTCCGTAAGTGTGCATCCATCGATACTGTGTCAACACACAGCCACCGCACCGTCTGTGTTTGCCGGTGCATGTGTGTGTGTGTGTGTGTGTCGGGCACCACAAGTCAGGCACTGCACTACAGGGACACGTTTCGTTAGCCTCTCTTCTGACACACGTGGAGAAAAAGAACATAAGAAGAGGGGAAGGGAGAGGAAGAGAAAAGGGGGTGGAAAAAGAGGAGGAGGAGGAGAAGAGGCCGAAGGAGAAGAAGAAGGAGGAGCAGGAGGATAAGCCGGGAAATGAGGAGAAACCGGGAGGAGTAGGAGGAGGAAGAAGGAGGAGGAGGAGGAAGGGGAGAGACGGAGGAGCACAACGATGATGAGGATGATGATGATGAGAAGGATAAGGGGTGCAAGACAAAAAGATGAAGAGAAAGAGTTGGAAGAGAAGAAAAAGAAGAAGAAAGAGGAGGAGAAGGAAGAGTTGAAAGAGGAAGAGAAGATTAAGAAGGTGAAGGAGGAAAAGAAGAAGTATGAGGAGGAGGAGAAGGAGGAGAAAGAGAAGGAGGATGTGGCGGAGGACTTGAGGAAGAGGTGGAGGAGGAGAAGGAGTAGGAGGATGCTGAGGAGGAGGAAGAAGAGAAGAATAACAAGGAGGTGAAGGAGGAAAAGAAGATATATGAAGAAGAGGAGAAAGAGGAGGAGGAGGACGTAGAGGAGGAGGAAGAGGAAAGAAAGAAGTCCAGCCCTCGTCAGTCGGCCTCCAGCACCCAGCGTCACTCCAGTCTGGTCTCGTCCGACCTCTGCCCCTCTCAGCCGTCCGCTGCATGTCTTCAGGTTCTGCAAGGTCCACGTGACGTCCAGCCCACCTCCCGTGACCAGGCGTCATTCTTTAGGGCCGTCCGGCGCTCGTGCCACGTGCACTTTGCTTCCATCCCTCACGCTCTGCAAAGTGGCTTCCACGTCCAGTGGACCTCCAGCACCCAGGTGGCACTCTCGTCCTCACGGTGAGAGAGAGGGAAGGAGAGAGAGAGGGGTGGGGAGAAGAGGGAATATATATAGAGAGAAAGAGTGACAGAAAGAGAGAGAGGGGTGAGAGAGGGGGGGACAGAAAGAGAGAGAGAGATGGGGGGGGAGGGAGAGGTGAGAGA
>NC_134879.1:38385460-38390460 GCF_041734735.1 Babylonia areolata
GTTTGGAAGGTGAGGAACGAGTGAAGGAACCTTTTTTATGAGGGAAGTGGAATAAACATAATAGGTTGCGCTTACATCCAGCCTGACTCAGGGCATGCAGGCAGAGAGAGAGAGAGAGAGAGATTTTACACTTTGCTGTCACACACACACACACACACACACACACACACACACACACACACACAGATTCACCTTTTAGACAATTGTGTAAAGTACAATACTTACAGACACAGATTCCTAATCGATATATGTCGTCCAAATGCAAAGCCTAGTGAATTGATCCTTCTAACAGAAATACAGCCAAGGCTGGCGAAATTTGTTCATGAATGTTTCTCTTCTTAATATGCTCATGTTTATGTTTCATTGTGTCTTATAAACTTTAAGGTTTTATGACAAAAAAAGTATTCTATTCTATTCTATTCACACACACACACACACACACACACACACACCGGCACGCACAGAGTGGTAAAAAGCCGTCTCATGAAACAAAACCACCATCAGCCAAGCCTTCTCTTCGAACCTGACACCAAGAGGGAGGCGGTGGGAGCGCCTGGTTCCCCTGCCCCCATACCACCTCCTCCCACTCCCCCTGCCCCCTGTCCTCACAGAACTGTGCCGGTGAACTGCGCACTTCCCTGTGACCCTGTGGGCGTGTCGCCCACCTTGTCTGCCTACCGGAATGGACAGGAAACTGACCCCGCCGGGTGGGAGGAAAAATACCGCTGTTTGTTGCACCTAACCCCGTCATGAGACACACACGGGTTGTCAGTTTGAGTGGGGTGTGGGAGGAAATCGCCGAGTATCACGTGTAACTCACTTTCGCGTGTGTTTTGATTATTGATAAAGAAATTCAGGGAAGGGTTTTCACTTTTCTTAAAGGAAAAAAAGAAGAAGAAGAAAGATACGAAAACGAAATAAAAGTATTTGTTTGATAAAGCAGCGGTCGAAAATTATTGCTTAAAAAGATTCTAGACTGTAAGTTTGTCAGACAGGTAGGTTTGTTACCTGGGTGCCGGTTAGATGGTTGATTTGGTTGGTTGGTTATTAAAAAAAAAAAAAAAAAAAATTTTCAACCGATGCTCTGACCAAGGCGTCCGTTCTGGTTTGTCCCGTTCCCGACACAGCATACGCACGCGCGCGTGGTTTAGATAAATGTTTAATTGTTCAATAGTGCAAATGATTACAATACAAGCAAAGGCAAAAGAGCAACAGCTTGTGTGTGTTTGTGTGTAAGTGTTGGGGAGAATGGGGAGGAGGTTCAACTGCGCTTTGTTTTACATTAATCTGGTTGTGTTACATATTGTCTCTTTCGTTTTCTGCCTCTAACTGAATTCGCGTCTGTCTTCATTGCAATCTTTGTCTGTTAACTTTCTGTCCCTCTATGTCTTTCTGTCTCCCTGTGTTTCTTTCTTTCATTCTTTGTGGCAGTCTCTGTCTCTGTCATTTTGTCTCTCTCTGTCTCTGTCTGTCTGTCTGCCTGTCTCTCTTTCATTCTTTCTGTCAGTCTCTGTCACTGTCTGTCTTTTTGTATCTGTCTTTTTGTCTGTCTCTGTCTCTCACACACACTCTCTCTCACATCGTTTCCCCAGATTTCGGTCAGAGTTTCGAGATGGAAATGGTGCTGATGAACAGTATCCGGAATCTTCCTTCCGCTTCTGCTGGCGTTGTTACAGGTGTATACTACATGCCTTATGTCTGCTGTCTCCATGTTCCGGTGTGGCACACGTTATTTATGGTAATTACGTGTTGACAGGCCTTATATCTGGTGTCTCCGGTTTCCGTTGTAGCCTACGTCATTAATGGTAATCACGTGTCCTTCTCGTTCGTCCCAGATTCCCCAGCGCTAACGAAGTGCCGACAGACAGACAGGAATTAATGTGCTTTCATCTCTCTGGTGGCTGCCATCACGACGCTTCTTGATTCTCATGTGCTGACAGTCGTCGCCGTGTTGAGTGTCGCGTGCCTGTATTTTTTTGTCTTTCCCGCAGTGAAGGTTCTCGTCTTTTCCCTTGGTTTTTATGGTGTCTGTTTTCATTAAATACCCTTTTCTGTGCTGCAGTTTTTCTGTCACGTGCGTGTATTTCCTGTCATTACCGCAGTGAGGGTTCTCATCGTTCTCCTATGTTTTATGATGTCTGTTTTCATTATATATCTTTGTGCCGCAGTTTTTCTTTCTTGTATTTATTGTTTTTTGCCACTGTGTATTGTCACGCTTGTTTTTCCTACCGACTCAGTATTTCGTGTCATCTCTGTAGTTATTGGCACTTGTACGTTTCCCTTGTGTGTGTGTGTGTGTGTGTGTGTGTGTGTGGCCTGGTGGGCGGGGTGGAGTGGATGGGGTGGGGGATCGCCGTGGCAGAGGAGGTCAGGCGTTGGTCCTCTGATCCAGTGTTCACCAGTAATCAAAGATCGAGGCCCCGTTACAGCACTGTGGTCTTTCATCGGGAAAGGCACTTTGAATCTGCTCACTCCACCCATGTGTGAAGGAGCACCTGACTTGGATCTGTTAGGATTAAACGGCGGAAGGAGAGAAATGGGCCCGGTCTTCCAATGCCCAGCTCTAGACACAGTGATTATGAATTCATTGTCCATGTGACCGTTAGCCTGTAGAAGAAAGAGTTGGAGCGGAAAGCACCAATACAGACACACAGACATTTAGGAAAACAGATGGACACACAGACTTTGATGAGAACAGTTAGAAACACATTTATGAGAACAGACGGACATGTAGACATTTAGGAGAACAGTGAGACACACATTTAGGAGAGCAGACGGACATACAGACATTTACAACAGTTAGACACACATTTAGGAGAACAGACAGACAGACACACGGACATTTAGGAGAACAGACAGACAGACACACGGACATTTAGGAGAACAGACAGACAGACACAGACTTTTAGGAGAACAGACGGACATACAGACATTTACAACAGTTAGACACACATTTAGGAGAACAGACAGACAGACACACGGACATTTAGGAGAACAGACAGACACTGCACACAGACATTTAGGAGAACAGACAGGCAGAACCACGGACATTTAGGAGAACAGACAGACACTGCACACAGACATTTAGGAGAATAGACAGACAGACACAGAGACGTTTAGGAGAACAGACGGACATAGACATTTGGGAGAACAGTTAGACACACACTTAGGAGAACAGACAGACGGACACATGGACATTTAGGAGAACAGACAGACATTTAGGAGAAAAGACAGAAATTTAGGAGAAAAGACAGACACATAATCGTTTAGGAGAACAGACAGGCACGCAAACATTTAGGAGAACAGATAGAAAGACACATAGACAATAAGGAGAACGGACAAACACAGAGACATTTTGGAGAACAGACAGATACGTACACATTTAGGAGAAAAGACAGACACATACACGTTTAGGAGAACAAATAGACACGCAGACATTTAGGAGAACAGACAGACTTATAGACATTTAGGAGAACAGACAGACACACAAACATTTAGGAAAACTGAGAGAGAGACCCATGGAAATTTAGTACAGACAGACACACCCCGCACCCCTCCCCCTCAACACAAACGAAAGCACACAAGCTCTCACTCTCTCTCTCTCTCTCTCTCTCCCCATGCCCCCCCCCCCCCCCCTTTTTTTTTTTTTTACATGCACTTCCTCTCCTTTGTCTCTCCCTCCTCCTTTGTCTTCTGTCTAAAAATAAAGTGTTCTATAATAGTGTTCGATATTTCACTCGATAGACCTCCTTTATGACTGTTCATATTTTGCGGGTTTCCGTTCATGCTTACCCTGAAGTGTTCATTGAGTTCTTTATCTGAACAATCTGTGTTAGTGCTCTGTTATTACATGACATAATCATATAAAACGGTTATAACGTATCAGATTAACACGTGTGCGCACACACATATGCACACACATGTGCACGTATACAGAAGGCACACACACACACACACGCGCGCGCACACACACACACACACACACACACACACACACACACACACACGCGCGCACACACGCACACACACACACACACACACACACACACACACACACACACACACACACACACACACACACACATATCATCCCCAACTTCATTTTTCACATTCTCCATTCCACACTCACACCCCACAACACACCACCACCCATCCTTCTTCAGACACCAGCTGTTCTGTACTCGTTCAAGGTCGTGGTAGCAGCTGTCATGATGAAGTACACCCAGTGTGAATCACACGACATCCACACCACCACAACACATGCACACCGGCACACACACACACACACACACACACACACACACACACACACACGCACGCACGCACGCACGCACACTGACAGACAGACAGACAGAAACACACACACACACACACACACACACACACACACACGCACGCACGCACGCACACACTGACAGACAGACAGACAGAAACACACACACACACACACACACACACACACACACACACACAGAGCAGGGTGGAAGGGTGGGTAGCTAATTTTTCACATCGATCTGTACAAACTGCGAAACACAGACGTCCTGTGCCGGATTAAAGGGTTGTCGCCCTTTGAGCTCTGGCCCTGATCACCGCTTCCCCCCCAGTGCCGTGGGTTCGCTAACCTGTTCAGTTACGGTTTCTGTTTGCCCTGTTGTCCTCCGATCCGTTTTGTCCCTCCCCCCTTCCGTTCGTCCCTCCTTCACTCCTTTCCTTGCTTCACTGCTGTCTTCCTGTTCATCCTTCCTTCCTTCACCCCTTTCCTTGCTTCACTGCTGTTTTCCTGTTCATCCTTCCTTCACTCCTTCCCTTGTTTCACTGATGTCTTCCTGCTCATCCTTCCTCCATTCACTCCTTTCCTTGCTTCACTGCTGTCTTCCTGTTCATCCTTCCTTCCTTCACTCCTTTCCTTGCTTCACTGTTGTCTTCCTGTTCATCCTTCCTTCCTTCACCCCTTTCCTTGCTTCACTGCTGTTTTCCTGTTCATCCTTCCTTCACTCCTT